>NW_012116010.1:1741085-1742141 GCF_000951035.1 Colobus angolensis palliatus | reverse complement strand
CGCCCGGGCTAGAGTGCAGTGGCGCGATCTCGGCTTACTGCAACCTCCGCCTCCCGGGTTCAAGCGATTCTCCTGCCTCAGCCTCTCCGGAGTATCTGGGATTACAGGCACCTGCCACCACGGCCCGCTAATTTTGTATTTTTAATCGAGATGGCGTTTCTCCATGTTGGTCAGGCTGGTCTCGAACTCCCAACCTCAGGTGATCCACCCGCCTTGGCCTCCCAAAGTGCTGGGATTGCAAGCGTGAGCCACCGCGCCCGGCCAGTAGGCACTATTAAGCCCGTTCCACGGCTGAGAACAGAGACACCCAGAAACGGCACGGAGCCAGGATAAGGCAGACGTGGGTTTTAAGCCCAGCCGATGCCTAGGATCAGGTTCTTACACCTTCCAAGTGAGCAGCAGAGTCAGGATGAGGAACTTGGTTTGGTAACACTTAATCTCACTTTATTTATCTTTTTATTTTTCTTTTTTATTATACTTTAAGTTCTGGGGTGTATGTGCAGAACGTGCAGGTTTGTTACATAGGTATACACATGCCTCGGTGGTTTGCTGCACCTGTCAACCTGTCATCTACATTAGACATTTCTCCTAATGCTCTCCGTCCCCTGTCCCCGCACCCTGGAAAAGGCCCCAGTGTGTGATATTCCCCTCCCTGTGTCCATGTGTTCTCACTGTTCAATTCCCTTTGGAGGGACATGGATGAAGCCGGAAATCATCATTCTCAGGAAACTAACACAAGAACAGAAAACACACTTTATTTTTTACTTTAAAAAAATAAATTTAAGGGGTACAAGTATCGTGTTGTTTCACGGATATGTTGTGTAATGGTGAAGTCTGGACTTTTAGGATAGCCATTACCTGAAGAGGAAATATTGTACTCAAGAGATAATTTTTCGGCTGGGCGCGGTGGCTCATGCCTGAAATCCCAGCACTTTGGGAGGCTGAGACAGGTGGATCACGAGGTCAGCAGTTCAAGACCAGCCTGGCCAAGATGGTGAAACCCCGTCTCTACTAAAAATACGAAAATTAGCTGGGCGTGGTGGCAGGCACTTGTAA
>NW_012116010.1:1734605-1736288 GCF_000951035.1 Colobus angolensis palliatus | reverse complement strand
GGCTGGAGTGCAGTGGCATGATCTTGGTTCACTGCAACCTCCGCCTCCTGGGTTCAAGCCATTCTCCTGCCTCAGCATCCTGAGTAGCTGGAATTACAGGCACACACCACCACGCCTGGCTAATTTTTTATATTTTTGGTACAGACAAGGTTTCACCATGTTGGCCAATCTGGTTTCAAACTCTTGACCTCAAGTCATCCGCCCAACTTGGCCGCCCAAAGTGCTGGGATAACAGGTGTGAGCCACCGCGTCTGGCCGAAGTCATTTCTTTTGCAGTGATTTTTTTTTTTTTTTCTGGCTGCCCTAGCTAAGGAATACCATTACAATGAAAGTTGAGCTGCTTAAGCTACAATTTTTTTTATTACTTATTTACTTTTATTTCAGTCATTTTTGGAGAACAGGTGGTTTTAGGTTTATTATTACATGGATAACTTGTTTAATGGTGATTTCTGAGATTTTGGTGCACCCATCATTCAAGGAGTGTACACTGTACCCAGTGTGTAGTCTTTTGTCTCTCACTCCCCTCCCACCCTTTCCCCCGAGTCCCCAAAGTCCTTTGTATCATTTTTATACCTTTGCATCCTGGTAGCTTAGCTCCCACTTATGAGTGAGAACGTGTGGTATTTCGTTTTCTATACCCAAGTTACTTCACTTGGAATAAGGGCCTCCAGTCCCATCCAGGTTACTGCAAAATACATTATTCTACCCGTTTGCTGCAAAATACATTATTTTATTCGGTTTTATGGGTGAGTAGTATTCCATGGTGTATACACCACATTTTCTTTATCCACTCGTTGGTTGATGGGGATTTAGGCTGGTGTCGTATTTTTGCAATTGCGAATTGTGCTGCTATCAATCACCACTAAAGAACTCATCCATGTAATCTAAAACCACCTGTCCTCCAAAAACTACTGAAACAAAAGTCAATCAATCAATAAATAATTATAAAAGGCAAGTGCCTTTTTTCATAGAATGACTTCTTTTGCACTGTGTGGATACCCAGTTCTGAGACTGCTGGATCAAATAGTTGATCTACTTTTAGTTCTTCAAGGAATCTCCATGCCTGGATCAAATGGTAGTTCTAGTATTAGTTCATTAAGAAATCTCCACACCTGGATCAAATGGTAGTTCTAGTTTTAGTTCTTCAAGGAGTCTCCATACCTGGATCAAATGGTAGTTCTATTATTAGTTCTTTAAGGAGTCTCCATACCTGGATCAAATGGTAGTTCTATTATTAGTTCTTCAAGGAATCTCCATACCTGGTTCAAATGGTAGTTCGTATTAGTTCTTTAAGAAATCTCCACACCTGGATCAAATGGTAGTTCTAGTATTAGTTCTTTAAGGAGTCTCCATACCTGGATCAAATGGTAGTTCTATTATTAGTTCTTCAAGGAATCTCCATACCTGGTTCAAATGGTAGTTCTAGTATTAGTTCTTTAAGAAATCTCCACACCTGGATCAAATGGTAGTTCTAGTTTTAGTTCTTCAAGGAGTCTCCATACCTGGATCAAATGGTAGTTCTAGTATTAGTTCTTCAAGAAATCTCCATGCCTGGATCAAATGGCAGTTCTAGTATTAGTTCTTTAAGAAATCTCCATACCTGGATCAAATGGTAGTTCTAGTTTTAGTTCTTCAAGGAATCTCCACACCTGGATCAAATAGTAGTTCCATTATTAGTTCTTT
>NW_012116010.1:1728907-1729898 GCF_000951035.1 Colobus angolensis palliatus | reverse complement strand
TCTTAAACTTACTTCTATCTATAATAACACAGTAACAGGCTGACCTCTCTTTTTCCCCACACCACAGTGATTTCCATAGTGGTTGAACTAGTTTACATTCCCACCAGCAGTATAAAAGTGTTCCCTTTTCACCACATCCAAACCAACATCTGTTATTCTTTCATGTTTGAATTATGGCCATTCCTGCAGGAGTAAGATGGTAGCTCACTGTGGTTTTAATTTTCATTTCCCTGATCATTAGTGATGTTGAACTTTTCTTCACATGCTCGTTGGGCATTCGTATATCTTCTTTTGAGAATTGTCTGTTCATGCCCTTTGCCCATGTTTTGATGGGATTGTTTGTTTTTTTTTCTTGCTGATTCGTTTGAGTTCCCTGCAGATTCTGGATGTTAGTCCTTTGTCGGATTCATAGTTTGGAAATTTTTTCTCCCATTCTGTGGGTTGTGTGTTTACTCTGCTGATTCTTTATTTTGCTGTGCAGAATAAGTCACCATTTTAAGGAAGAAGATGTGTGGCAACTTATGTAGCTTGGTAAAGAGAGTGAGTAGGACCTCGAAGCGTTCTTTAAAGGAGAGAAAGGACGTGATCCACCTTAGACGAAGAGAATGTTCTGGCCACAGAGGCAATTTGGCCAGAATCTAGATAACAGGGAAGTCAAACTAGATAACAAGGAAGTCTACCTTCATTCAACGGCACATGAGCTTGAAATCATCAATGAGTCTTTCTGAATACTATACTCAAGCAATTGCTTTTAATGAATATACACAGACTTGCCAAGGCTGAGCCCTCAAATACTATCTTGAGGTCTTTACCAGCTCTCTGATGCTGTCAATGATTTTGTATATAAAAAGACCTTGGCACAGGAGGTTGTCATTTAGTGAACAGGGTTGGCAGCATACCTTTCTGTCTGCCTGGCATAGTGACTCATTGTCTACTCAACAAGAATTCTTAATAATCACGTCATTGGGCTGGGTGTGGTGGCTCAAGCCTG
>NW_012116010.1:1726485-1726959 GCF_000951035.1 Colobus angolensis palliatus | reverse complement strand
TTGTAACCTTTTTGGCCAGGGTATTTGAAAGAAAATCTTAGACATCATTATCACCATTATCATTCTACCTTTCAATTCTACAATTTTTTTTTTTTTGTCTGATAAGGCCTTTTTGTTCTTCACCAGAGTCTCCCTCTGTCGCCCAGGCTGGAGTGCAGTGGCACTATCTTGGCTCACTGCAACCTCCGCCTCCCGGGTTCAAGCCATTCTCCTGCCTCAGCCTCCCAGGTATCTGGGATTACAGGTGCCTACCACTATGCCTGGCTGAGTTTTTGTGTTTTTAGTAGACACTGAGTTTCACCATGTTGGCCCGGCTGGTCTCGAACTCTTGACCTTGTGATTCTCCCACCTTGACCTCCCAAAGTGCTGGAATGACAGATGTGAGCCACTGTACCCAGCCCAATAATACTTTTGATATTATCTACTCATCAGTCTGTGTTCACGGTTTCCTCAGTCTTAGAAATGACTTTCTGT
>NW_012116010.1:1725278-1726223 GCF_000951035.1 Colobus angolensis palliatus | reverse complement strand
AGGTGTGTGCTTCTAGGAGCATAGGATGAGTCCTGGGGAGACCAGGTGTGACCTTCCAGGTGCGTAGGGTAAGTCTGGTGGAAGCCAGGTGTGAGCATCCAGGTGCGTAGGGTAAGTCTTGTGGAAGCCAGGTGTGAGTTTCCAGGTGCATGGGTTAAGTCCTGGGGGAATCAGGTGTGAGCTTCCAAGTGTTCTTTTTCTGTAGAATCACACAGTCCTCAATTTTTTCCAGCAATGATATGTGGCAACACACACGGAGCATTGTCAAGCAGGAGAGGTGATCTGAGCTGTGTCCAGGGTTTTCACTGGGGGTCGGTCATATAGACACAGCTGACCACCCACAAGGCTGATCTCAGCCTCCATTCCCTCCAGAGGTCAAGGTGGCCCAAGCCCCTGACCTAAGTCACATTATTAGCATAGACTCTCTGGAGACCCAGGACAACAAAGACAAACACTGGTGAATTATTTCACTCTTATCAGGCAGGGTATTCCAAGAATTCAGAGGTCAATTCCCAGAAACCAGAACAAAGTCAAGACCTTCTTTTGGCCAAGATGAATCCCTTACTGCTCAACCACCTTTCAGCAACTCTTCTGGGTCCAACATGGCAGGTGATCCTTCCTCCTGGAGAGGAGGCTCAGAATGACATCATCCAAGCCAGGCCTTCCTAATTAAAAAGATGAGGTGGTCATAGCTGACCCCATTAAAGCAGTGTGCCTGGTTTTGGGGTGTGTTATGGGTTGAATTACATCTTGCCAAAATATATGTTAAAGTCCTAAACCCCCAATATCTCCAAAAGTGGCCTTGCTTGGAAATAGGATTTTTGGAGATGTAGTTAGTTAAGATGAGGTCATACTAGAGTGGGATGGGACCTAAGTCCAAAGACCGATGTCCCTATAAGAAGAGAGATGTTTATTAAGAAAAATGTGTATGCTGCTAAAAAAAAA
>NW_012116010.1:1724038-1724661 GCF_000951035.1 Colobus angolensis palliatus | reverse complement strand
GGGGGGGAGGAGGAGAAGAAGGAGACGAAGAAGAAAGAAGGAAAGAAATTTAGTCACAGAGACACAAGGGAAAACAACCTGTGAGGACAGGAAAGGCTGAGATAGAAGTGATAGATCCACTAGCCAAGGAATGCCCACTACACTGGAGACCACCAGAAAACAGCAAGTGGCAAAGGAGAATTCTTCCCTATGGGTTTCAAAAGGAGTCAGACCCTGATGAAACTTTCATCTTGGACTTCTGGTCCCCAGAACTTTGAGACAATAAATTTTCTGTTGTGGTAAGTCACAAGTTTGTAGAAATGTATTTCACCAGCTCTAGAAAACCAATACAAGGCAGTTTGTTGACCAGAAACATATCAATCCATCATTAAAAGTGGAGTGACTACCAGCCTGGGAAACACAGGGAGAGCCTGCCTCTACCAAACATTTAAAACGTTAGCCAGGTGTGCTGGCATGTGTCTTGTTCTCCACTACTTGGGACGCTGAGGCAGTAGGATCACTTAAACCCAGGAATCTGAGGCTACAGCGAGCCATCATTGGACCACTGCACCACAGCCTGGGTGACAGAGTGAAATCCTGTCTCAAAAAAATGAAAGAAGAGAAAGGAAAAAGAAAGAAAGAAA
>NW_012116010.1:1716658-1722684 GCF_000951035.1 Colobus angolensis palliatus | reverse complement strand
CTCTGTTACCCAGGCTGGAGTGCAGTGGCACAATCTCAGCTCACCACAACCTCCGCTTCCCAGGTTCAAGTGATGCTCCTGTCTCCGCCTCCCGAGTAGCTGGAGTTATAGGCACCGCCACCACGCCTGGCTGGTTTTTGTATTTTTAGTAGAGATGGGGGTTCATAATGTTGGCCAGGCTGGTCTCGAACTCCTGACCTTGGCCACCCAAAGTGCTGGGATTACAGACGTGAGCCACCACGCCCAGCCCGGGAGATGTCTTAATCCGTTTGCTGTAGCTACAACAGAATAACACCGTCTGGGTAATTCACAAAAGAAGTTTATTTTGTAGTGTCCTGGATGCTGGCAAGTCCAAAAGCCGTGGTGCCTGCATCTGATGAGGACCCTCTTGCTACATTACAAAATAGTGGAGGCCCTATAATGCCACCAGCTCTCTCCATGTTGATCTTATCTAATTCTAGTTCTTTCCTAACGATGCCACTCCAAATACTACAACGTATTAATTTGAGAGAGAAGTTTCCAACACATGAAACTTGGGAGACACAATCAAACCATACGAGGTGGAGTGGAGACGGATTCTTTAATGCTGGTAACTTGGGCCAAGAGGTATAATGATTATTGCCTCTCTGGGTTCACTGAACACATAAACATGCCCACACGAATAATTCATGTCAACCACAGCACTCTCTGCTTTTCCTGAATAACATATTGTCTTGAACAGGTTATGCGACCTTGGGTAGACACTTGGCTCTCTTGAAGCCTATATTTCTCCTCTGTAAAATGAGAATGAATGATGGTTTCTCCGTATGTATTGAAGGGTTCCGACAAGGTAAAGCATGCAGCATACTTTGTCAATTCTGAAGCACTCTTCTGGTATAAATTATAGCATCCCCGGATTCATTGTTTGAGTTGGTTTCTTTTTTTAAATGAATTTCTTTTGTATGTATTTAAGATGTGCAACATGATTTTTTGATATAGTGACATAGTGAAATGATTATAATTGTTAAGAAAATGAACACATCTATCATCTCACATATTTACCTTTTTTTTTGCAATAACAGCACCTTAAATCTACTCTCCTAACAAAAATCCTAAATATAAAATATATTATAGTTCTTATATTTTGCATTTGATTTCTAGATTTATTCTATATCATCTTTAACAACCACCATTTTTTCTATTTCTACATATTTTCTTTCTTTCTTTCTCTTTTCTTTCCTTCATTCTTTCTTCATTTTTCATTTTTTCTTTCCTTCTTTCTTTCCCTCCTTTCCTCCCTCCCTTGCTCCCTCCCTTCTGCCTTCCTACCTTCTTTCCTCCCTACCTCCCTACCTCCCTTCCTTCCTTCCTGCCTGCCTCCCTCCCTGACTGCCTTCCTTTCTTTTTTATTTCCTTCTTTCTGCCTTCCTTTCATTCTCCTTTCATTTTTGTAGATTCTTTATATAAGTGAGATCCAATACTTTTAACTGAATGTGAACATTTCTTTTACAAAATAAAATGTATGTTCAGACTTTTACTTAATCCATGCTAGTAAGAGCCTGGTTCAAAAATGAGCTGCAGGTTTTTTTTTCAAAGTGAATCACAATAATTTCTGTGGAATAGGTGAAGTAAAAGACATTTTTAGAAAGTTTGCTTCTTTTTGCACAGACTTTTAATGAAGGGGTTTATGTTTTCTGCTCTGTTTGTTTACTGAAAGCAAAAGAAGAAAAGTGAGGAAGGGATTATAAAAAGAAAGTGACTGAAAAATTCTGAAAATATCTGTTTTCATAAGATAAGAGCTTTATTCTAGTTCTGAAAGCATAATCATAGTCATCATTATCCTCATTTAAATAAAAACAGCTAGCTAGGCAACTTAGTCTCATTGAAATTCCTGAGATCTCCATTCTTTCTTGGTATTTGGCTGAAAAAAAGAATAAGTTTATCTCATTCTTTTCCCAAAGTATAGCACAAGGTTAAGAGCCTGAATTCGTGGCATGCATACCTAATGAGAGTGTGTTATTACTGGGGGTGAAACCCCTTCCATTTTACTTGATGTAGTTATTTTCTTTTTCTTGCAATGGAAGCAAACTTTGGATTCTACCTGGTAAAGGAACCTGGGTCTTCTTTAGGCATCAGGCATGTTTCAAATGGATAGATGTAATAATAATTGACCCACTAATAATAGATCCACTGGGCAATTATTTTTTAAATGTTTGTTTTCAAATGTAAAGCAATGCCTCAAGTTTAGAAATGCCTCTCCTCGACTGGGTGCAGTGGCTCACGCCTGTCATCCCAGCACTTTGGGAAGCTGAGGCAGGTGGATCACCTGAGGTCAGGAGTTCGAGACCAGCCTGGCCAACATGGTGAATCCCCATCTTTACTAAATATAAAAAATTAACCAGGCGTGGTGGCTCATGCCTGTAATCCCAGCTACTTGGGAGGCTGAGGCAGGAGAATCACTTGAACCTGGGAGATGGAGGTTGCAGTGAGCTGAGATTGTGCCATTGCACTCCAGCCTGGGCAACAAAAAGGAAAAAACTCTGTCTCAAAAAAAAAAAAAAAAAAAAGACCTCTCCTCTTCTAATCACCTCCCATCCCACTCCCACTTCAAAGATGCTCATTCTGATTTTTCAGGGCTGGGTTCTGGGTTGGCAGAGCAGTCTTGAATGAGGATCTGAATGTAGGTGTATTCCTGCAATTAGTCTCCATTGCCACTAGGAGGTGATGTGTACCGGGGTGTCCCTTTGAGTTGATTTGCCAAGAAGACCAGGCGTAGAGCTAAGCATGATTTTCCAAATGGAAGCTTCAGGAAAGCTGCAAAAGATGCCTTATGTGCTGTAATGCACAGCGTTTGATACTAAAACAGCCTCTTAAACAATACGTAGCAAGTGAAATTTCTCTCAGGCTTCCCTCACAAAGAGCAAGCCTTGCTTATGGTGACCCTGTTCTGTCCTATACCTTATCTCAGGCACTGTGAGCTGAGAATTAAAATTGTCTTTCCCTTTGTTTTTTTGAGATAGAGTCCTGCTCTGTTGTCCAGGCTGGAGTCCAATGATGCAATCTCGGCTCACTGTAACCTCTGCCTCCTGGGTTCATGTGATTCTCCTGCCTCAGCCTCCCAAGTAGCTGGGATTACAGGCACCCACAACCACACCAGGCTCATGTTGTATTTCAGCAGAGATGGGATTTCACCATGTTGGCCTGGCTGGTCTCAAACTCCTGATCTCAGCTGATCCACTGACCTCCACCTCCCAAAGTGCTGGGATGACAGGTGTGAGCCACGGCACCCGGGCTTCTTTACATTTTAATTATGGCAAAATACATATCACATATCATTTACCGCTAGTGAGATTCAGAACATTCCCCATGCTGTATAGCCATTACCTCCATCTCCTTCCAGAACATTCTTATCACCGTAAATGGAAACCTATTAAGCACTCACTCCTCATTCCTCCTTTTCCCAGCCCATGGAAACCCCTAGTTTACTTTCTGTCTCTAGGGATTCATTCCTTCTGGACATTTCACATAAATGGAAGAACACAAGGTGTGGCTTATTTATATCTGGCTTCATTTACTGAACATAATGTTCTCAAGATATACTCATGTGGTAGCGTGTGTCTGGATTTCATTGCATTTGATGGCTGTATCATATTCCACCGTATGGGTAGACGGCATTTTGTTTCTCTGTTCACCTCTGGATGAACATTTGGTTGTATTTACCTGTTGGTGATTGGGATGAATGCTGCTATGAATAATCGGGTACCTATTTTTGTTTGAACCTTGGTGCTATGATCTGAACGTGTCTGTGTCCCCAAAGTTCATATGAGGAAACTACTCAAGGTGATAGTATTAAGAGGTGGAAGCTTTGGAAAGTGATGAGATCAAGAGAATGGAGGCTCCATGGATGGGATGAGTGCTCTTACCAGAGGGACCCCAGACAGCTCCTTTTGTTCCTTCTACCGTGCAAGGACACAGCAAGAAGGCGCCATCTATGAACCAGGAACTGGGTTCCTACCAGACACTGAACCTTCTGTGTCTTGATGTTGGACATCCACTTCCAGAAAGGTGAGCAATACACATCTGGTGTTCAAAAGTCACCCAGTCTATAGTATTTTGTTACAGCAACACACAAAAAGACAGTGGCCCCTGAAATCTCCCCTCATCACAGGGAGCCCCCTTCACCCACAAAGGAGGCAAGATCTGAGGTCATCAGGCTCTCAACCAAGGGACTGAGCGTTCTGATCTATGTTTTAATCTTTTGATCGAGCACATAATTTCCAGCTGGGACTCTCGGTATAGCACAGGGAGAAGAAATAAAGCGTGAACCATCATTATAAGCTCAGGGAGGGAGGGAGAAAGCACAAACTACAGAGCTGTAAAATCATCGAGCCAGCCCAACTGTTGGGACACTGGGAATGTTTTGTGCACGGAGCGGAAAGAATTTCCTGCACAGGGTGGCTGCTTGGGCCGGGACTTCTCAGTATTGAGGATTTACAGAGCTGTTTTGTAGCTCAACTGACTTTCATTCCAAGCACGTCTACAGAGAATGAAATCAAACAGTGGTGATGATGGGATCCCCAGGCCTGGGCAGCGATCTGATTAATTACTGACCAGGGAAGCTTCAGTAGCTTAATTGAATTGATCGGCAGAGTGCGTAGTCCTCCACCCCCTGGTCCCAGAGATCTTTATTGATGGCGTGCTGATCTTCTATGCCCTGAGGCTCGGGGTCCTGTGCCCAGCATTCCCCACCAGCTGGGCAGATGCTGCTGGATTTATATCAACAGCGAGTTCTGCAGGCATACCTCAAAAACACAGTCTCAAAGTGTCTTCTGTTTTCAGGAACAAATACAAATTTTCTTCTCACATAAGTTGTATAATGAACATGAGCATTGAATAAGGGATGGTGTGTATGTGTGTGCGTGTGTGCATGTACGTGTTTTATGTTGTGTGTCTTGTGTGTGTATGAGAGAGACATCATGGACACACTAGCCCCGTGAAAAGCCAGGACAGTGAGGCCTGGGCCATGGTCTGCTAAGGACCTGGTGTGGCCCACTAACGGTTATCACAAGTGGCCTGGGAGGTGTTCTGTTGGCCCCAGGGATTCACTGACCATCATCACAGGTGGCCTGCTGAGTTGGGGGACCCACTGACCACCATTGCTGGTGACCTTGGAGGTGACCTGTTGACCCCAGGGGCTCACTAATGACCACTGCAGGTGGTCTGTTGACCCTGGGGGCTCAATGACGGCCATTGCAGGAGGACTGGGAGGTGGTCTGTTGACCCTAGGGGCTCACTGATGTCCATTGCTGGTGGCCTGGGACATGGTCTGTTGACCCTGGGGACTCAGTGGTGACCATTGCAGGTGACTTGGGAGGTGGTCTGTTGACCCTGGGGCCTCATTGATGACCATTACAGGCCTGGGAGGTGATCTGTTGACCCTAGGAACTCACTGATGGCCATTGCAGGTGGCCTGGGAAGTGATCTGTTGACCCTGGGGACTCACTGATGATCATTGCAAATGACCTGGGAGGTGGTCTGTTGACCTGGGGACTCACTGACCACCATTGCCGGTGGCCTTGGAGATGGTTTGTTGACCCCAGGTCTCACTGACAGTCATTGCAGGTGGCCTGGGAGGTGGTCTCTTGACCCTAGGGGACTCACTGACCACCATTGCCGGTGGCCTTGGAGATGGTTTGTTGACCCCAGGTCTCACTGACAGTCATTGCAGGTGGCCTGGGAGGTGGTCTCTTGACCCTAGGGGCTCACTGACAGCCATTGCAGGTGACCTGGGAGATAGTCTATTGACCCTAGGGACTCACTGATGGTCATTGCAGGTGACCTGGAACGTGGAGTGTTGAACCTGGGCACTCACTGACGGGCATTGCTGGTGGCCGTGGAGATGGTCTGTTGACCCCGGGGAATCACTGGTGACCATTGCAGGTGGCCTGGGAAGTGGTCTGTTGACTCTGGGGACTCGCTGACGATCATTGCAAATGACCTGGGAGGTGGTCTGTTGACCTGGGGACTCACTGACCACCATTGCCGGT
>NW_012116010.1:1715536-1716603 GCF_000951035.1 Colobus angolensis palliatus | reverse complement strand
TCACTGACCACCATTGCCGGTGGCCTTGGAGATGGTTTGTTGACCCCAGGTCTCACTGACAGTCATTGCAGGTGGCCTGGGAGGTGGTCTGTTGATCCTAGGGGCTCACTGACAGCCATTGCAGGTGACTTGGGAAGTGGTCTGTTGACCCTGGGGACTCGCTGATGCCCATTGCAGGTGGCCTGGGAGGTGGAGTGTTGACCCTGGGGACTTACTGACGGGCATTGCTGGTGGCTGTGGAAATGGTCTGTTGACCCCGGGGACTCACTGGTGACCATTGCAGGTGGCCTGGGTGGTGGTCTATTGACTGGGCAGGTCCTACTGATTTACTGCAGAAGACGGGCCATTTGTTGAGCACCTAGAAGGGCCTGACTGTCAGTGCCAGGGCTAGTGGGTCCAACCTCAAAATCCTGCACCTAGAGGACCTAACATAGACAATCTTCTGCTGGCTGCTCAACACTGGGACCTAACCCTGACTGTCTTCTGCACATTGCCCAGGACTAGTTGGCCCCGTTTCTTCTCTCCTCAGAGCCCATGATAGGCCCTGTGGTCACTCCCTCTGCAGAGGTGGACCTCCCCCAGGTCACATTCCTGGTTATGCAGGAAGCTGGGAATGAGATAGGAATTCCAAACCCAGGTCAGTAGCCTTCGGGCTTGACCACGGGCAGTGACAAGGCAGGACCCCTGGGGGAAGCTGCCCTCCCACAGCACACTTGGTGCGCACACCTGGAGCGTTGCACAGCTTGGGGGAATGAAGGGCGAGACCTCAGGCCCCTGGGCAGTCATGCTCTTATGAGAATCTGTATCCTGGAGCAGGTCCTGCCACTTCAGGCCTCCTTACCAGTAGTGGAAGAGGCAGGTGCCTGAGCCTGTCTTCCCCATTCTGACTTCTACTTTTTTTTTTTTTAACCTTTCTAAGTAAAAAAGGAGTGGAATAGGCTGAGCCCTTGGAACAAGACAAATGGTCTGATCTTATGAGAATCTGTATCCTGGAGCAGGTCCTGCCACTTCAGGCCTCCTTACCAGTAGTGGAAGAGGCAGGTGCCTAAGCCTGTCTTCCCCATTCT
>NW_012116010.1:1709042-1714398 GCF_000951035.1 Colobus angolensis palliatus | reverse complement strand
TACACGTGTTTGACATATGTACATGTATATGTATACATATATAAGTGTATATGTACAAACGTACATATATATGTCAAATACGTGTATGCATGTAGACACACACACACAACATACACACTCACACAATATACATCCAAAGACGGCATCTGAAAGACTTCGGGCTAAACCTACCTGGTGGAAGAAAGTGTTTTCTTAACTGTCATTTCCACGTGAGAGGTACATTTAACACGGGTGTATTTCCCTCACGGTGAAATGGTTTTCACCTTCTCAGGGAGAAAAGTCTTATTTCCTTTTTTTCCTTTCTGCCCACATTTTCCCTTTCCTTCCTCTTCCACATACAGCGTGAGACATGTTCCGGGGCCATGCTCTGTCACTCGCTCACTTCTCTTTAGTTTACAGAAAGACATCGTTCTATGAAAAAGAAAGAAAAATCTCTCTTTTCGGTTTCTGACGTTTGCTTATCAGTTATTCTTGCAGATGTAGATTGCCAGATTTGTGTATCTCAATGTATTATGGAAAATTTAAGAGATATAAAAAGTATAAAGAACAGTGAGTTTCAGCCAGGTGTGGTGGCTCACGTCTGTAATCCCAGCACTTTGGGAGGCCAAGGCGGTTGGATCACGAGGTCAAGAGATCCAGGCCATCCTGGCCAACATGGTGAAATCCCCTCTCAACTAAAAATGCGAAAAATTAGCCGGGCGAGGTAGCAGGTGCCTATAATCCCAGCTACTCGGGAGGCTGAGGCAGGAGAATGGCGTGAACCCAGGAAGTGGAGGTTGCAGTGAGCTGAGATCGTGCCACTGCACTCCAGCCTGGGCGACAGAGTGACACCCTGTCTCAAAAAAATAAATAAATAAATAAAAAGAATAGTGAGTTTCAGCCAGGTGCTGTGGCTCATGCCTATGATTCCAGCACTTTGAGGGGCCGGAGAATTACTCCCGAGCCCAGGAGGTCGAAGCTGCAGTGAGCCAAGATCACGTCCATGCACTCCGACCCAGGTGATGCAGCAACCTTCTGTCTCGAATTTTTAAAACAAGAAGGGTGAGTTTAAAAGCTTCTGTACCTGCAGACAACTTCAAGACAATATTGCAGTGTTATCTTCTTCACTTTCAGCCAGAAACTTAGTCAGGTGTGGTGGCAGGTGCCACCTGGAGACCTGGATGGGGTCCTCTGAGAACATCAGCTTCTTTTTTCTGAGTTTCTGGTCTCCAGCCTAGCCTGTAGGCATTGGTTCCTCTGATGGGCAGTTTGTGCCTCTAGAAATCACCCTTCTACCTCCCATCCCCCTGTCCCCATATCTCTGTGTGCTTGGCACACAGCAGGTGCGACGTTTGGTATAGAAAATATGTGCTGAAGCAAATGGAGTGAAACTGGGGAATTTGACAGAAGCAAATTAGGGAATTGGATAAGCTTCCCATTCACACTGGGGATACTGGGACCAGATCCAAAACCAGCAGCATTGAAGCAGCTGTGGAAGGAGTGTTCACAGAGTATTGAAACGGATTTGTGGACCCCGAAGTCATGCACGCAGTCCTCATGAGGAAATGCTGTTGCTATTTAAATGTCTGCCTGACTTGGGTGTCCGCAAATATCCATGAGTCTTATTCTCTCTGTGGACACACAGGCGTCCACCCGGATATCCCAGCCGTAGAACCACCAAGCATCTTTGACCCACATTGTTTATCTATTTATCTCGCCAGTCTTTTTGGGCAGAGGAAGGGGGCTCACTTTGTTTAAAAAATTATTTGAGGCCAGGCACAGGGGCTCACGCCTGTCACCCCAGCACTTTGGGAGGCCCAGGCGAGCGGATCATCTGAGGTCAGGAGTTCGAGACTAGATAGATACATACCTACATACATACATGGATACATAGATAGATAGATAGATAGATAGATAGATAGATAGATAGATAGATAGATAGATAGATGACAGACAGTAGATAGGCACATAGATTGATGTCATGTGGATTGACAGACAATAGAGCCATACACACTAAGGTGTGTACACACACATGTATAAACACACATTGCATATCCAGATGTGTATATACAGAGAGAACCGTATGCACAGACTCATGTACTCACATGCCCCCCATTGCTGCCTCACTGCGTCCATTTTCAGAAATCCACCTGTTTCTCAGTCGAGGAAGCACCTGCTCTCCCAGGGGAAAAAGGGTGTGCTGCTCCAGGATGACATGACACCCTGGTGTTGGCTCTTTTGGCCCCACACACAAACGAGAGGGCTCCCTATCCCACCCCGTGGGTCGGGGTCCACACCCTCTTCAGTGAATATCCTGGATTTCCTAGAGAGGCTCAGCCAGGCAGGAGGGGACCAGGAGAGGCGCCAGCCATTCCTCCAGGGTGGTCACCAAGAGGTGAGTGGTTTCAGCCTGAAAGATGCACCTGCAGGACCTGACGGTTGAGTAGATGATGTCACTTAAGGGGCAGAGGATGACCAGCGTCCCTGGGTGGAGACGGCTGCATGGACACTGGGATCATGCCCTCAGCTGCCTGGTCACAGAGACTCTGGGTCCACCACGTTGAACCCCCACTGCCACAATGCCCTTCACCCTTGACATGAAAGTCCCTTCCTCACCTGAGCCCGCCAACTTCTCTGCATCCTCACTTCCTCATCTCTGCCCCCAGTCTACTTATCTATTTATCTTCTATCTATCTATCTATCTATCTATCTATCTATCTATCTATCTATCTATCTATCTATCTATCCATCCATCCATTATCTATCTATCTATCTATCCATCCATCCATTATCTATCTATCTATCCATCCATCCATTATCTATTATCTATCTATCTATCTATGTATCTATCCATCCATCCATCCATCTATCATCTATCTATCTACCGTCTATCTATCTATCTATCTATCTATCTATCTATCTATCTATCTATCTATCTATCTATCTATCTCTATGTATCTGTCTATATCTAGCTAGCTATTTAGCTAGCTGGTTATGTATGTATCTATATATCTATCATCTATATATATCTATGGATCTATGTATCTATATCATCTATCATCTCTATCATCTATCTAGCTAGCTAGCTAGCTATATATGTGTCTATGTATATATGTATGTATGTATGTATCTATCCATCCATCCATCTATCATCTATCTATCTATCATCTATCATCTATCTATCTATCTATCCATCCATCCATCTATCATCTATCTATCTATCATCTATCATCTATCTATCTATCTATCTATCTATCTATCTATCTATCTATCTATCTATCTATCTATCTCTATGTATCTGTCTATAGCTAGCTAGTTAGCTAGCTGGTTATGTATGTATCTATGTATCTATTATCTATATATCTATGTGTATCTATGGATCTATGTACTAGCTATATCTATCTATCATCTATCATCTCTATCATCTATCTATCTATCTATCATCTATCATCTCTAGCATCTATCTATCTATCATCTCTATCATCTATCTATCTATCTAGCTATATATGTGTCTATGTATGTATGTATGTATGTATCTATCTATCTATCCATCCGTATATCTATCATCAGTCAATGAATCCTTTCATCTCTGTATGACTCTATCCAGGTATCTTGGCTATTTATTTTTCTCTCTCATCTTTCTCTATCTCTAACTCATTTATATACAGTCATCCCTTGTTATCTGTGGGAGATTGGTTCCAGGACACTCAGCAGATAATAGTAAAATTCATGGATGTGCCTGATATAAAATGGTGTAGTATTTTCATATTACCCATGCACATCCTTCCAAATACCTTCAATTGCCTCTATATTACGTATAATACTTAATACAATGTAAGTGCTATGTAAATAGTTACCATACCATATTGTTCAGGGAATAATGATTTTAAAATTCTGTACATGTTCGGTATGGACGCATGTTTTTCCAAATCTTTTTCATGTGTGGTTGGTTGAATCCATGGATTTGGAAGCCACAGATACAGACAACCAACTCTGTGTGTGAGTGTGTGTGTGTATATACATATGCATGTGTGTATATATGTATATTTATATGTATATATGTGTATGTGCATATATGCAGGTGTATAGATGTATATATGTGTGTATATATGTGTATATGTGTATGTGTGTATATGTATTTATGTGTATATATGCATATGTACATGTGTGTATATATGTATATATGCATATGTACATGTGTATATATGTGTATATATGCATATATGTCTCTGTGTATATATGTGTATATAAGTATGTGTATATATATATGCATATATATGTATGTGTGTATATATGCATGTATATAGGTATGTGTGTATATATGTATATGTATATTTATATGTATACATGTGTATGTGCATATATGCATGTGTATATATCTATATATGTGTATGTATATGTGTGTGTATGTATATGTGTATATATGTATATGTGTGTATATATGTGTGTGTATATATGTATATGCACGTGTGTACATGTGTGTATATGCATATGTCTCTGTGTGTATATATGTGTATATATGTATATGTATATACGTGTATATATGTGTGTATATATGTACATGTATAGATGTATGTGTGTATGTGTATGTGTGTATATATGTATATGTGATCTGTGTATGTATATACCACATTTATTCTATTTATCTCATGATTATGTATAAAACATGTCAGATCGAAGTTAATTGCTGCCTGTCACCTCATTTTAAAATGAAACAGATCTGAAGCCATGTGGAAATTTTTGACTGAAGTTCTCCAGTGGCCAATTTCTGTTTAAAAAATGTAAAAAGAGCAAGGATTTCACACACTCCATCAGGCACCTAATAAAGAGACTCATGCATCTGTCACTATGAGTAGCCCAGCAACCTGACATTGAGTATCTCCTCGGAAGCGAAAAATAAATAACCGTTTTATGTGAACCTTTAAAGGATCTCAAACACCTGACTGATTCACAGTGGTGCATAATTCCAGTCATTTCCCATTTACGAAGGTTCTTGCTTGCAGCACCTGGTGTCTCTTCCCTATTATCCTTAAAAACCGGCTTTCCAAAGCTTTTCATGGACGGATTAAACAGATTCTTATTGCCTCTCTGCCTTAATACTTTCCAAGGTGTTTGAAAGAGCAGTGGAGACATTTTAATGTTCTTAATCATAGTTTTGCGGCGAATGGTCACGTCACCGGGTTCATTGATGTGCACGTGTATTGAAACTTCCTCTTCTGTGACATTATGAGATCATTGCTTTCTATCCAAATCCCATTCTGTGAACGCGTATGTCCAGTGGAGGCTGCCTGTACCCAAGCTAAGTTATTCTTTCAGCCCCGGAGGCTCTAAAATCCAAAGAATGCTTGCTTGTCTAAAACCTCCAGCTCAATATCTG
>NW_012116010.1:1702795-1707765 GCF_000951035.1 Colobus angolensis palliatus | reverse complement strand
GAGTGCAGTGGTGTGATCTCAGCTCACTGCAACCTCCGCCTCCCGGGTTCAAGCCATTCTCCTGCCTCAGCCTCCCGAGTAGCTGGGATGACAGGCACCACCACACCTGGTTAATGTTTGTATTTTTAGTAGAGACGGGGTTTCACCATGTTGGCCAGGATGGTGTCGATCTCCTGACCTCGTGATCCACCCGTCTGGGCCTCCCACAGTGCTGGGATGACAGGCTTGAGCCACCACGCCCGGCCCATACTATTCTTTTTGTACTGGTGGTTTTGATCTGCTAACGTCTTGTGAACCCAGCATTCCCCGGATACTAACACCAGACAAAGACACTGTTAGACTCTAAAACGAATGGCAAAGATCCCTCATGAGCAAATAGGCAGAAAGTCTTTAATAGAATGTGCTGAGAAGTATATGCCTCTTATTTTCTGGAAGCATTTGTAGAGAACTGAGGGTTTTCTTTCTTGGATAATTGATAGAATTTACCTGTACAGCTGTTTGGGGTTAGAGTTTTCTTTGGGAGTATTTAATGACACATTCAATGCCCTTATTCACTGTATAACAGAGCAGTGAGTTGAGCTGGGCCTATTTCAAACCCAGAATCCCCACGGGATCCCAAGACCTTCCAATGAGCCAGATGCTGGAATGCAGCTCAGGACCCCACGGAACTCAGAGAACAGGCTTCAAAAGGGAGAACAATACCCTTTCGAGTCAGATAAAAACTGGGAGATTTCCACGTTTCTCTCTGACGCCATTTGGTGTGTTTATAAATATGATCTCGAGGGATAACTTGCAGTTCCGGGCCGGAAAAAGGACCGTGACGCCTCAGCCCGGAGAAAAAGGCTTTGAGTGTCTGTCTGCCATCCTCCCAGGAAAAAAATAAACGCATTTTCCATGGTTCCATTCCGACGTATCTTCCCCTTGGCATATTGCATCAAATGCTTTTTAATTTTATTTTTGGTGTGGGCTCATGACTCACACCCAGGCCCCAATGTCTGAAATCTACTTAATGTTCTCTGAGTAACCCTGTTGATTTAGCCTCATGCCAGAACCTTTGAGCAGGGCTCAGATGTTCCAGGAAGAAGAAAGTAATCATCACTTTGTGAGTTTGAGACATTTTTGAAACGTTCCTTTGCGTTTAGAGACACTGCTAGTTCTCATCTCTTACCAGTCCCAGAGTATCACACATGCTGCTTCCCTGAGCTAATAAAATCAATTTCTGCTGCTCACACTTCGTCTTTCTCAGAAAGACGGGTCTCAGGCTATTTGTCTTGGCGAGGTGCCACTGAAGAGATTACAAGGAGAAACTGGTCTTGGATGTTCTGTCTTTAAGATCAGTCATCATGACTGGGTGCGGTGGCTCACGCCTGTCATTCCAGCACTTTGGAAGGCCGAGGCGGGTGGATCACCTGAGGTCAGGAGTTCGAGACCAGCCTGGCCAACATGGTGAAACCCCCGTCTCTACTGAAAATACAAAAAAAAATTAGCCGGACGTGGTAGTGGGTGCCTGTAATCCCAGCGACTCAGGAGGCTGAGATCGGGGAATCGCTTGAACCTGAGAGGCGGAGGTTGCAGCGAGCCGAGAACACATCACTGCACTCCAGCCTGGGTGACAAGAGTGAAACTCCCTCTCAAAGTAATCATCATCATCATCATCTCCTGGGTTTTTTGTTTATTTGTTTTTTTCTGTTTGTTTGTTTTTGTTTGTGTTTTTTTGAGATGGAGTCTTGCTCTGTCACCCAGTCTGGAGTGCAGTGGTGCAATCTCGGCTCACTGTAACCTCCACCTCCCGGGTTCAAGCAATTCTTCTGACTCAATCTCCCAAGTAGCTGGGATTACAGGCACCCGCCACCACACCTGGCTAATTTTTGTATTTTTTGTAGAGATGGGGTTTCACCATGTTGGTCAGCCTGGTCTCGAACTCCTGACCTCAGGTGATCCACAGGCCTCGGCCTCCCAAAGTGCTGGGATTGCAGGTGCGAGCCACCGTGCCCAGTCAGAATGATCTGGTTTTAAACATCAATACTGCTGAGGCTGAGAAAACCTTCTTCAGCATGAGAGACTCTGTCTACATATTCTCTCTCTCTTTCATCTGTCATTATTTTTATTATTCTATCTGTTCATCTATCTATTAATATCTATGTATCTTCTATGTATCATCTATTATCTAACATCTATCTATATCTATATACCATATATTATCATGCATCTATCCATCATCTATATCTATCATCTATCATTCTGTGTATCGATCTTTTTTTCTATCATCTATGTATCTCATCTATCATCTGTCTGTCGTGTCTATTTATTTTTCTATCATCTGTGCATTGATCTATCTAGCATCTATTATCCCTCTCCATCATCTATTGATCTATCTACACATCTATCTACCTATCCAGTTAGCAACTATCTATCATCTGTTATCTATCTACATACCTATCTACTTACCATCTATCTATCTATCTGTCATCTATTGATCTACATATCTACCTATTTAGCATCTATCTGTTATCTATTGACCTATCTATATATCTATCTACCTACCTACTCAGCATCTATCTATCTATCTATCTATCATCTATCTATCATCTCTGTCTATCATCTATTGATCTATCTATGCATCTATCTACCTACCTAGTTAGCAACTATCATCTGTTATCTATCTACATATCTACCTATCTACTTAGCATCTATCTATCATCTATTGATCTATCTATATATCTATCTACCTACCTACTTAGCATGTATCTATCTATGCATCTATCATCTATTGATCTACATATCTATCTACTTAGCATCTATCATTGGTTGATCTGTCTACATATTTATATACCTACCTCCTTAGCATCTATCTATCATCTATCTATCTATCTATCTATCTATCTATCTATCTATCTATCTATCTTCTATTTACCTAAGTATTCTCTCTCTCTCTCTCTCTCTCTTCAGCTCTTCTATTTACCTAAGTATTCTCTCTCTCTCTCTCTCTCTCTCTCTCTCTCTCTCTCTCTCTCCCTTGCTCGCTCCCTACTACCTATCTATTATATATCTATCTATGGCGGTTGCTAGCAACCAGGTATGATGTTTTGCCCTAGGGCACATTTGGCAATGTCTGAACATATTCTTGGTGTCTCAAGGGTGTTTGGCACATCTTCTGTAATTATGAATTTCCCAGAACACAGTCTTTTATCAGGAAATCCTCATGGCTCTGCCCTCAGCGTGTATCCCGGAGGTGAGTACATTATGACCTCCAGGGTGCCCAGTGAGGTCTCAGCCCTCCACCACACACCCTCTGCTTGACTTCTGAAGCCATTTCTTCCTGGTCTTTCTGCCTCTTAGCTGCCGCTTGGTCTATCAACCCTAGATAATCCTGGGGAATCATCATGCTGTTAACCTGAGTGGGCTGCTTGGAAGAATGTGTCCCAAATCCATCCGACGGGAACCTCAGAATGGGAACTTACTCGGAAATAAGATTTTTGCAGAAGTCATGAGTTAACATGAGATCATATTGGAGTTGCATGGGCCTTAAGTCCAGTGAGACGTGTCCTCACAAGAGACAGAAGAGGAGACACAGATGACACAGACGAGGAGGCCACATGGACACGGAGGCAGAGACTGGAGTGATGTGACCACAAGCCCAGGGATGCCTGCCACCCCCAGGAGCTGGGAGAGGCGGGAAGGATC
This sequence comes from Colobus angolensis palliatus, assembly GCF_000951035.1. Lineage (NCBI taxonomy): Eukaryota > Metazoa > Chordata > Mammalia > Primates > Cercopithecidae > Colobus > Colobus angolensis. The sequence goes on along the minus strand of NW_012116010.1, from coordinate 1,704,081 downwards.
CTCCCCTAGAACCTCCAGAGGGAGCTCAGCCCTGAGACGCATTCAGTTCAGACTTGTGGTCTGCAGGCCTGGGAGAGGATAAATTTCTGTTCTACCTATCTGACTATCATCTATCTATCATCTCTATCTATCATCTACCTATCTATGTATCTATCTATCTATCTATCTATCTGTCTATCTATCTATCTCTCATCTCCATCTATCTATTATCTATTGATCTATCATCAATTATCTACTGTCTATCTATCCTTTCTATCTATCATCTCTATTTATCTATTCTATCTGCCTATTATCTATGTATCTCTCCTCTCCATCTATTATCTATCAATCATCTATTATCTATCAATCATCTATGTATCTCTTATCTCTATCTATTATCTATTGATCTATCATCTATTATCTACCTATCTATCTGTCTCTCATCTCCATCTATCTATTACCTATCGATCTATCATCGGTCTATCATCTATTATCTATCTATCTTTTCCATCTATCATCTCTATTTATTCTATCTCTATCTATCTATCTATCTATTATCTATCTATGTATCTCTCATCTCCATCTATTATCTATCGATCTATCATCTATAATCTATCAATCAACTGTCTATGTATCTCTTATCTCCATCTATCTGTTATCTATCTATTGATCTATCATCTATTATGGTAGATAGATCTATCTATCTATCTATTATCTATGTATCTCTCATCTCCATCTGTGTATTATCTATTATCTATTGATCCATCGTCTATCTATCATCTATTATCTATCTATCTATCATCTATTATCTATGTATCTCTCATCTCCATCTACCTATTATCTGTGGATTTATCATGTATGTATCATCTATTATCTATCTATCTATCTATCTATCTATCTATCTATCTATCTATCTATCTATCTATCTATCTATCTATCCATCCATCCATCCATCCATCCTTTCCATCTGTCTATCATCTATGATTTACTATGGTGTCCCCAGGATCACCCCCCTGAGCTCTCATCAGCAATGAGTATGACTGAATCCCAATGGACGTCCTTTCACTCAGGGTCTCTGGACACCATCTCTGGACACCCTCCTCTTTCGTAACTCAAACCACCACAGCCCAAGATAAACATTTCCGCTGGAATGTCCACTTTGTGAACCTGCAGGAAGAAATTTCTATCCTTCAGGTTCCAGTCGTGATTTCGTCATTTCTGCTGGCTGATTGCTTTGTGATTTGTTAATGACCCACTTATTCTTCAGTGACCACAACTTAATCTCAACTTAACAGGGTCATGCTCCA
>NW_012116010.1:1697483-1701595 GCF_000951035.1 Colobus angolensis palliatus | reverse complement strand
CCACCAGTAATCCCAGCTACTCCTGAGGCTAAGGCAGGAGAATCACTTGAACTCAGGAGGCGGAGGTTGTAGTGAACCAAGATTGCGCCACTGCACTCCAGCCTGGGCGACAGAGCAAGACTCTGTCTGAAAAAAATAAAAAATTATATAATAGTGCAATTTCATAGGAAAGATAGAATTTTCCCACTTTACATACAGATATACATATAGTCTATTTTAAATTCCATTATCTACAATAGAAATTATGTATGTATAACACTGTATAACATACATAGTTACATGTATAATGGATAATGTATAATATACAGTTATATAATATAAAGTTACATGTATAATGGGTAATGTATATTATATAGTTATATAATATAAAGTTACATATATAATGGATAATGTATAATATATAGTTACATAATATAGTTATATATAATGGATAATGTATAATATATAGCTATATAATGTATACTTATGTCTATATAACACATGTGTGTACATATAACACCCATGCATGTAAGTATATAACACATATATGTGTATATGACACACGTGTGTATATGATGCATATGCATATATGTATATATGATACACACTTATGTAGATAAGACATAGATACATATGGGTTCATATAGATGATTTTGGCTTGGGGCTAGACTCTGCAGTAGGCAGCTTCCAGCAGTCAGTGGGACATGCACCCTAAACCTCAGGCTCATGCGTATTAGGGGCATTACTCAGTGCCCAGGACAGCACATCCCTGGGCTGGGGTGAGTCCATGGTGGGAGCTGCAGGTGGGGTGCACAGGGAGAGAGACTCTGATCCGGACCACTCCACAAGGGCAAGGTACAATGGTTTTCACGTCTGTGTTCACCCAAGTTCATGTCGAATCCTCACTCTCGAGAGATGGCGTTCGGAGGTGGTGCTTCTGGGAGATAATGAGGTATTCATGTGGATTCCTCCTTCTTGAGTGACGGCCTTCGGAGGCGGTGTTTTGGGAGATAATAAGGTATTCATGTGGAATCTTCATCTTGAGTGATGGCCTTCGGAGGTGGTGCTTTTGGGAGATGATGGGGTATTCAGGTTCAATCCTCACTCTTGAGTGATGGCCTTCAGAGGTGGTGCTTTTGGGAGAAGATAAGGTCGTGAGGTCGGAGCCTCATTAAGGGGGTTCCTGTGCTATAAAAGGGACCCCAGAGAGCTCCTGTGTCCCTTCCACCATACGAGGATACAGACAGAAGGTGCTGTCTGTGAACCAGGAAGTGGTGTTTCCGCCAGACACTGAATCTCACATCTGGATCCTGAACACTCAGCCTCCAGAACTGTGAGACGTAAAGGTCAGCCGCTTATAAGCTGCCCAAGACCCCACCCTGAAACATGAAGTTTCCAGCCCCAGCAAAAGCGGGGAAAATGTTTGTGGACAAGAGGATGGTGTTGGGAGATGGGGCCATTGGAAGGTGATGAGGTGGTGAGGGTGGGACCCCATGAATGTGATCAGTGCCCTTAGAAAAGGGATCCCAGAGAGCTCCGTCACCCCTTCCACCAGGTGAGGACACAGCCAGAAGGCACCGTCTATGAGCCAGGAAGTGGGTCCAAGCCACGCCTTGATCGTGGACTTCCAGCCTCCTGAACTGTGAGCAAAAAATGTCAGTTGTTTATAAGCCACCCAGTCTATGGTACTGTATTTTTTGTTTTGTTTTGTTTTGTTTTTAGATGGAGTCTTGCTCTGTCGCCAGGCTGGAGTGCAGTGGCATGATCTTGGATCACTGCAACCTCTGCCTCCCGGGTTCAAGTGATTCTCCTGCCTCAGCCTCCTGAGTAGCTGAGATTACAGGCACCTGCCACCATACCCGGCTAATTTTTTGTATTTTTAGTAGAGACAGCGTTTCATCGTGTTGGCCTGGCTGGTCTCGATCTCCTGACCTCGTGATCCGCCCGCCTTGGCCTCTCAAAGTGCTAGGATGAGGTATTTTTTTATAGCAGCCTGAAATGGACAAACACACAAAGATGAAAAAAATAATTCTAGTCATGTTCTCCAGGCTTTAGAACAGCAGCAGATTAGGCAAGCTCATGCCATGAAAATGGTGAGACCCTTTCAAGTCGTTGGACAGTAATTCCTTTCCCATGTGTTTTTCTTTTCCTAAGGATAAAAGTGGAAAATGGGCCGGGCACGGTGCCTCACACCTGTAATCTCAGCACTCAGCCTAGGTGGGAGGATCACGAGGTCAGGAGTTCAACACCAGCCTGGCCAATATGGTGAAACCCCGTCTCTACTGAAAACACAAAAATTAACCGGGCGTCTTGGTGTGCACCTGTAGTCCCAGCTACTCAGGAGGCTGAGGCAGGAGAATCGCTTGAACCCGGGAGGCAGAGGTTGCGGTGAGCCGAGATCGAGCCACTGCACTCCAGCCTGGGTGGCAGAGCGAGGCTCCATCTCAAAAAAAAAAAAAAAAGAAAAAAAAGTCAAATGAAGCATTAAGGATCAGACTGTGTTGCCGTGCCATTTATAAATGGAGAAAACTCGAGAGGAGTCTCACATCCAAGGACCAGGACCCGGCCAGGTAATAGCAAAGCATCCATCCAAGTGACAGTGGAAAAAATAGTGTGGATGGTCCCCTCTGAGAGGGAAACCCAGCACATTTTCCAGTGGAGAAAATGGGACTGATGAGGGAACATCACAGCAAGGATGGTGCTGTCTGGGAAAGGGCTTGCACTGGTGTGAAAAGCAGCTGGAAAGCAGCACATCAAACTATGCATAGAGGTTATCTGGATGCAGCAGAAAAGGAAGGTGGCACGTGTGTGCGGTTCGCGTTTCATAAATATTTGCAATGTTTTTAATGAATTAATTAATTTCTTTATTATTCTTGAGATGGACTTTTGCTCTTGTCGCCCAGGCTGGAGTGCAGTGGCGTGATCTTGGCTCACTGCAGCCTCCGCCTCTGGGGTTCAAGCGATTCTCCTGCCTCAGCCTCCTGAGTAGCTGGGATCACAGGCGTCTGCCACCACGCCCGGCTAATTTTTGAACTTTTAGTAGAGACGGGGTTGCACCATCTTGGCCAGGCTGGTCTCGAACTCCCGACCTCAGGTGATCCGCCCGCCTCGGCCTCCCAGAGTGCTGGGATTTCAGGCGTGAGCCACTGTGGCCAGCTAATATTTGTATTTTTAGTAGAGACGGGGTTTCTCCATATTGGCCAGGCTGGCCTCGAACTCTTGACCTCAGGTGATCCGCCCACCTCGGCCTCCCAAAGTGCTGGGATTACAGGTGTGAACCACCGCGCCCGGCCACATTTTTCCCCTCTTATAATGACAGTATCATGTTGGATCACGGGCCAACTCTGCTTCATTCTAACGAAATCTTTACAAATCACACCTGCCAAGGCTCTGTTTCCACATGAGGTCCCGGTCGAGCTTCTGAGCAGACGTGAATGTGGAGGTGTACACGTTTCAACCCAACTGACATGAAACAAAGTCTTTTTCTTCATAATCAGCGAACATCATAAGGTCGTTTGTATTCTGAGAGGAGGTGGGAGTTCATCTCGTCTCAGAGGATGCCTCAGAGTCCAGGTGAGCAGGGCTGGGGTGCTAGGCGGTGCCGTCCTTGCGCTAAGCCTGAGGGATACCTGATTTCCATTCTTTTGTTCTGGCCGCGTCATAATTTGTCTGCATGGGGGTGGGGTGTCACAGGAAGCTGTTACGGGTAGAATATGTAAAGGGATTTCAGGCCGGGCGCGGCGGCTCACGCCTGTCATCCCAGCATTTCGGTAGGCCGAGGCGGGTGGATCACCTGAGGTCAGGAGTTCGAGACTAGCCTGGCCAAAATGGTGAAACCCCGTCTCTTCAAAAAATAATAAAATGAAATGATAAATAAATAAATAAAATAGGCTGGGTATGGCAGCTCAAGCCTGTCATCCCAGCACTTTGGGAGGCCGAGGTGGGTGGAGCACCAGACACTGGAGGTTCAAGACCAGCCTGGCCAATATGGTGAAACCCCATCTCTTCAAAGAATAATAAAATAATAAATAAATAAATAAAATAGGCTAGGCATCATGGCTCATGCCTGTCATCCCAGCACTTTGGGAGGCCGAGGCAGGTGGAGCACCTGAGGTCGGGGGTTCGAGACCAGC
>NW_012116010.1:1689281-1690261 GCF_000951035.1 Colobus angolensis palliatus | reverse complement strand
ATTGGGCCACTGCACTCCAGCCTGGGCAACAAGAGCGAGACTCCATCCTGTCCCCCTGGTTCAAATTATTCTCGTGCCTCAGCCTCCCAAGTAGCTGGGATTACAGGTGCGTGCCACCACTCCTGGCTAAATTTTTATATTTTCACTAGAGATCGGGTTTCACCGTATTGGCCAGGCTGGTCTCGAGCTCCAGACATCAGGTGATCCCCCCGCCTCAGCCTCCGACAGTGCTGGGATGACAGGCGTGAGCCACACTGCGTGGTGCAAATATTTTAAGGCAGCTGGCAGCAGACATCCACCTGAGGTCCACCTGTCCATCCAGCTGCAAGCTGACTGTCAGCCACTGCACAGGCTGAAAAAAAAAAACAATGGACTTTCATATCTTTGAAAAACCTCGTTGGCTCAAAGAAACCTGTAGAAAATTCTTTTTTTTTTTTTAACTCAAAGAGTGGAGTTTGGATTGACCTTGTGATGGCAGACGGCTCTTCTGTTTGGGTGCAAATCCTCTCGCGGGCACTTTGCGAAAGCAATTTTAGAGCAAAGGTGGTGGCACGGAGTTGTGTGAGGTTGGCTGAAAAGGAGCAAATGGGAGAAAGGTTAATGGAGCTGGATGTCTACAAAGGACGTCCTTCGAGGCGATCGCAGAGCAGCTTGCGTGTCGTATTCTGCGGACACTTTGGGACACTTGATTGTAAGGAAGAAACTGTGAGTGGGCACAGAGTTGGTGGTCGCAATAAAAACAACAACAGTGATAATATCATACTACTGCCACATGACAGCAGTAGTGGGAGTCATAATACAAGTAACAGCAGCAGCTGGGCGTGGCGGCTCACGCCTGTCATCCCAGCACATTGGGAGGCCGAGCCGGGCAGATCACGAGGTCAGGGGTTGGAGACCAGTGTGGCCAACACGGTGAAACCCCGTCTCTACTAAAAATACAAACAATTAGCCGGGCGTGGTGGCGGGTACCTGTAATCCCA
>NW_012116010.1:1675076-1681201 GCF_000951035.1 Colobus angolensis palliatus | reverse complement strand
TAAGGACCCAGTCCTATCCGATGAGGGTCCACCCTAGTGACCTCATATTACCTTAATCCCCTCTTTAGAGGCCCCGTCTCCAAACAGACTCACATTTTGAGGTCCTGGGGGTGAGGGACTTCAACATAAGGATTTACGGCAGACAAAACTCAGACCTGGAACCGCTGTCCACATCACCGCACTCATGTTCCAGGGCTGCAGAGATATCCCCGGCTGGGAGAGGTAGCCATGTGGGGTGACTCTGAAAACACTAAACCTGAAAAGACAGAGGAGGACCATGGAGAGGGGGGTCATGTATGTGTCACTCTTGAAGATTTTATTCCCGGATCAAGTAAACGTGCCAGTATTTGGGTTAGCTTTCCGCCTCTTCTCTGGCAAAACACGACGATTAGATTGTGTTGAATTTAAGGATGATTGCTCTCTCCTTGACGTGCCACCAAAACAAACAGGCTGATTCTGAAATGACTCCAGATTTGGGAGGCAAAGTCACATCAGCCAATTTCTACAGATGCCGTCTGCAGACTCCACCCGTGCCTGCATTTGACTTACAGATTCAGACTGTGTTTCTGGAGCTGCCCGGCACGTTCTCCTCTACTGAGATTATAAAATTATCGAAAGCTTGAAGGTAAACGCTCTCCGTTGACTCAGCACAGTTACAGCTTTTTGTGTGTGTGCTGCAGTGCGGCACACAGGTTTTGTAGGACGACGTGACTCTTCGCTTCTTCATTTTGACATTCTGAGTTTGAGACAAAGGGAACGGTCACCCTGCAGACTGTTCTTGGTAAAGAAAGAGTGCTAGAACATCATGGCAGTATTCTGTCAGCCTCCAGGAAGAGAAGCTTTTAAAAGGACAGTTTCTGATTTGACATTTTCACTTATGACACTTTAGAGGTACAGACAGGTCTTCCATCAGCGAAAGGTTATTGCTGCAGAGAATTGGGAGCTCTGGTAAATGAAGTGTGACCGCCTTGCCCACAGCAAGGCAGGGAAGACAAGAGAATGTAAAAAATGTGAATACCTTGAGGAAGACAGTGTGGCAATTCCTCAAGGATCTAGAACCAGAAATACCTTTTGACCCAGCCATCCCATTGCTGGATATATACCCAAAGGATTATAAATCATTCTACTTTAAAGACTCATGCACACTTATGTTTATTGTGGCACTGTTCACAATAGCAAAGACTTGGAACCAACCCAAATGCTCATCAATGATAGCCTGGATAAAGAAAATGTGGCACATAGACACCATGGAATACTATGCAGCCATGAAAAGGAACAAGATCATGTCCTTTGCAGGGACATGGATGAAGCTGGAAACCATCATTCTCAGCAAACTGACACAGGAACAGAAAACCAAACACCACATGTTCTCACTCAGAAGTGGGAGTTGAACAATGAGAACACATGGACACAGGGAGGGGAACATCACACACCAGGGCCTGTCGGGGGTCTGGGGCTAAGGGAGGGATAGCATCAGAGGAAACACCTTATGTAGATAATGGGTTGATGGGTGCAGCAAACCACCATGGCACATGTATATCTATGTAACAAAACACGTTCTGCACATGTACTCCAGAACTTAAAGTATAATTAAAAAAAAAAAAAGAAAAAGTATGTGCAATACTCAAAAGATGATGTTCCAAGTTGTTCAGGTGCAGTAACTGTCAGCTCTGCATGGGTTTCCCCGCCTTTTTCCTTATTATTTCGTTTTCCCATAAAACCTTTCCTAGAGGGGCTAAAAATATATGGGAAATTCCAATATACCATTTCTGGGGTAACCCAAGCAAAGAACAGACAGGGGCTATGGCCAGAGCGTGCTTTCTCGATATTCATACCGTCACGAGTGGAATTGTGTCCTACGCCAAATTCATAGATGGAAGTCCTAAACCTCAGTTCCTCAGACTGTGATCTCGTTTGGAAGCAGCATCATGGCGGATGTAATTAATTAGTTCTATCAGGATGAGGTCAGGCTGGAGTCAAAGGGGCCCCTAATCTAATATAACTGTTGTCTTCGTCCATTTGAGCTTCTATCACAAGACGTCATACATTGGGCTGGTTTGAAATAACAGGCGTTTATTGCTCACAGCTCTGGAGGCTGATTTTCCAAGATGAAGGGGTGGGAGATTCAGGGTGCGGGGAGCGCTTCCTCGTTCACAGATGGCGCTGTCTCACTGTGCCCTTACGTGGAGGAAGGGGCGAGGCAGGTCTTTGGAGTCTCTTTTACAAGGATTCTGATATCATTTGCATATTTGTCTTCTTCATGTCTCATGTTGAAATCTGGTCCCAGTGTTGGAGGTGGGGCTGGGTGGAGATGTTTGGGTCTCATGCTGAAATCTGGTCCCAGTGTTGGAGGTGGGGCTGGGTGGAGATGTTTGGGTCTCATGCTGAAATCTGGTCCCAGTGTTGGAGGTGGGGCTGGATGGAGATGTTTGGGTCTCATGATGAAATCTGGTCTCCAGTGTTGGAGGTGGGGCTGGATGGAGATGTTTGGGTCTCATGCTGAAATCTGGTCTCCAGTGTTGGAGGTGGGGCTGGATGGGGGTGTTTGGGTGGAGGTGTTTGGGTCTCATGGTGAAATCTGGTCTCTAGTGTTGGAGGTGGGACTGGATGGGGATGTTTGGGTCTCATGCTGAAATCTGGTCCCAGTGTTGGATGTGAGACCGGGTGGAGGTGTTTGGATGTCGTGCTGAAATTTGTTCCTCAATGTTGGAGATGGAGCTGGGCATCTCTCTGCGTTCAGTCCACCTGGGTGACTCATCACAATTTTCTAACCCCGGCCGTCCCACCTGGGTAGAATTCCACCTGCGTTCATTCCACCAGTACGATTTTACAACTCTCCTGTCCAAAAGTATATGTAATTAGCTTGATTTCGCCGTTCCACAATGTGTATCTATATATTGCAAAAGAACACAGTGGGCCATGATAAATAAATGCCGTTTAAAATTTCTCAATTTCAAAACGATGAAACTTTACATATAAAAGGCAAATTTGCCGACTGCAGTAAACAAACCAACCCTGAGGATCGGTTCACTGTACGCTGCAATAGGGTCCTTGACAGGGTAAGAAGAGGCTGGGAGCTTCAGAGCAAGCACAGTTCTTCGGATACTTTAAACTTCAACGTCCAAACTCCAGAACTGGGAGAGTCTATACTTGGATTATTTCAACCATTCAGTTTGCTGTTTGTTTTTGTTGTTGTTATTGTTGTTGTTGTTGTTAGAGCTGTGTCAGCAAACGCACATGCATGAATCCAAAGTATTCGTGTATTTTATTCCTGCATCTGAAAACTGAAACTCAACCATGAATGAGTTGGTTCCTGGTGGACAGTGATTTTCTTTTTTTTTTCTTCTTTTTTCTTTTTTCTTTTTTTTTTTCCGAGGCAGAGTCTCACTCTGTCACCCAGGCTGGAGTGCAGTGGTGCGATCTCAGCTTACTGCAACCTCCGCCTGCCGGGTTCAAGTGATTCTCCAACCTCAGCCTCCTGAGTAGCTGAGACTACAGGCACCTGCCACCATGCCCGGCTAATTTTTTTTTTTGTATGTATGTATTTTTAGCAGAGACGAGATTGCGCTATGTTGGCCAGGCTGGTCTCGATCTCTCGACCTCATGATCTGCCTGCCTTGGCTTCCCAAAGTGCTGGGATTACAGGCATGAGCCACTGTGCCCGGCCTGCAATGGACAGTGCTTTTCTAACGCCATCCTCGTAGACTCAAAGGCGTCTCTGTGCCTTCAGTCCACCTGGGTGGCTCAGCACAATTTTACAACCCTGTTGTCCAAAAGCATGTGTACATGAGCTTCACTGAGCTTTTCCACGATGTGTGTACATGTTACAAAAGCACACAGTGTGCGTGAGAAATCAATGCAATTTAAATGTATTAATGTTCCAAGTAAAAACGTTGAAAGTAGCAGGGCAAATTTATCATTCCGATTTTAGTCTATGTCCTGCCGAAGGGAGCATGGGAAACGTATCAACTGCAACAAACGAACCAACTGCAAATTGCAATAGTGTCCTTGAGAGGGGGAATAAAAGGAGACCCTTGGCCCTTCGTTAGGAACGCAGTTCTGTGGACACCTTAATGTCAGATGTCTGGACTCTAGAACGGTGAGAGTCTAAACTTGCGTTCTTTAAGCCACTCATTTTGTCGTATTTTGTTAGAGTTGCCCTAGCAAACTAATACGCGTGGATCAAAAACAAAGCTCATCCCAGCACTTTGGGAGGCCGAGTCGGGTGGATCACTTGAGGTCAGGAGTCTGAGACCAGCCGGGGCAACACGGTGAAACCCCATTTCTACTAAAAAACAGAAACAAAAACAGCAAAAACAAAACAAAAAAGTTAGCTGGGCGTGGTGGCACGTGCCTCTAATTCCAGCTACTCGGGAGGCTGATGCAGGAGAACCGCTTGCATCTGGCAGGTGGAGTTTGCCATGAGCCAAGATCGTGCCATTGCACGATCTTGGGGACAGAGTGAGACCCCGTCTCTAAATAAATAAATAAATAAATAACAAAGCTCCTGAGACACTGAAATGGTGTGAATTCATCAAACTTCCTAGGAATAACATCTTGTACTAGTCCGTTTTCATACGGCTGTGAAGAAATACCCGAGACTGGGTAATTTATGAAGGAGAGAGGTTGAGTGGACCCACAGTTCCACACGGCTGGGGAGACCTCACCATCATGGCTGAAAGTGAAGGAGAAGCAGAGCCACACCTTACATGGCGGCCTTACAGGGCCGCAGGCGAGAGAGAGTGTACAGAGAAACTCCCCTTTATAAATCCATCGGATTGGCCGGGCGCGGTGGCTCAAGCCTGTAATCTCAGCACTCTGGGAGGGCCGAGGCGGGCAGATCGCCTGAGGTCAGGAGTTTGACACCAGTTTGACCAACATGGTGAAGCCCCATCTCTACTAAAAATACGAAAATTAGCTGGGTGTGGTGGCGTGCACCTGTCATCCCAGTTACTTGGGAGGCTGAGGCAGGAGAATGGCTTGAACCCAGAAGGGGAAGGTTGCCGTGAACTGAGATCGCGCCACTGCACTCCAGCCTGGCGACAGAGCGAGACTCCGTCTCAAAAACAACAAACAAAAAAACAAAAACCTGGGAGGTGGAGGTTGCCGTAAGCCGAGATCGCACCGGTAGCTCGCTGCGATAAATGTGTGTGTGTGTGTGATTGTGTGCCTTGGAAACGCTAATCAGAAACTCAATAATAATAATAATAATAATAATAAATAATAGTACAACCATTGTTTCTTACCTACCTATGACCCAGAAGAGTCCCCTGCTTGGTTCAAGTTGCGCCACCTCTACGAACCAAACTAATGTACCTTCCCCATGTATTGATTGATGTCTCATGTCTCTCTAAAATGTGTAAAACCACGCTGCGCCCCAACCACCTCGGGCACGTGTTCTCAGGACCTCCTGAGTCTGTGTCATGGGTGCATCCTTAACCTTTGCAAAATAACCTTTCTAAGTCGACTGAGACTTGTCTCAGATACTTGGAGTTCACCACTGCATGCAATAAGAATGTGAAAAAAGAAAAGAAAAAAAACAAAACAAGGCCAGGTGCGGTGGCTCACACCTGTCATCCCAGCACTTCGGGAGGCCGAGGCCGGTGAATCACCTGAGGTCAGGAGTTCAAGACCAGCCAGGCCAACATGGTGAAACCCCGTCTCCACTAAAATACAAAAATTACCTGGGCGTGGTGTGGCGGGCACCTGTAATCCCAGCTACTCAGGAGGCGGAGGCAGGAGAATCGCTTGAACCCGGGAGGCAGAGGTTGCAGTGAGCTGAGATCATGCCACTGCACTCCAGCGTGGGCGACAGAGTAAGAGTCTATTTCAAAAGAAAAAAAAAAGAAAAGAAGTTAAAAACAATGGACTATCAATAACATTCATATCTTAAATTCCCACCCACATCTTGAAACTGGACGCTTTCAGCTTTACAGAAAACCCAGGGAGGATGATTTCAATGTTTAGCAAATACTGGATCAATATTGAAAACAGGGTCTACTATTTTTCCACTCACTCAAGACAGCGGAAGAGACCCAGTCTTTCTCCATCAGTTGGATGCATCTGCTCTTGTTTAAACTCATATCCAAACGGCCGGGCACCGTGGCTCACGCCTGTCATCCCAG
>NW_012116010.1:1660324-1673821 GCF_000951035.1 Colobus angolensis palliatus | reverse complement strand
AGCTCTCATCTCCAACATAATTTTCTTTCTTTTTTTTCTTTTTGAGGCAGAGTTCTCGCTCTGTCACCCAGGCTGGAGTGCAGTGGCACCATCTTGGCTCACTGCAACCTCTGCCTCCCGAGTTCAAGCGATTCTCCTGCCTCAGCCTCCAGAGTAGCTGGGACTGCAGGTGTCTGCCACCATGCCCAGCTCATTTTTGCAGTTTAGTAGAGATGGGGTTTCACCATGATGGCCAGGCTGGTCTCGAACCCCTGAGCTCAAGCGATCCGCCCACCTTGGCCTCCCAAAGTGCTGGGATGCCAGGCGTGAGCCACTGCGCCCGGCCTCCAGTATGATTTTCTTACACTTGACCTTTACCATGGTCTCCGTGAATAGAATCCAGGCTGTGACATGGACAGCAAGCCCTAAATGCATTCCCAGAGCCAGGGATGTCAGAGAAACTCAAGGCCGCACAGACCATCTTGGCCGTGTCATCTGTTGGAGAAGGTTTGGGGCTGTAACGGGTTGGAATGAATTTTAAAGTCACCTTCACGAATGTTGCAGAGCTGTGTCAAACGCTGATGGGAAGTTATGCATTGTCACGCACGGGTTCTCCAAAAGCGACAGCTCTCCGAGGAACTGGCTTCTGTGTCCTCCCATTTCATTTTAAATTGTCCTCAGGGAGGTGGTGGGAGGCTGTGAGCCATGGGAGAAAAGCCATCTGTCTGCCTCACTTGGGTGCTGATAACACAATGCAACGCGTCTTCCAGCTTCCAAACCAGGATGATATATGTGTCGTTCCTCATCATGTACACATGGAAGGCAGGAAAAAGAAATCCATCGAAAGACCCAGTTTTACATCTTCTTCTTATGCTTTCAAATTCAGGCATGAAATGTCTTCACCTACAGAATTATTGTTGTTCTTTTTTAATGACAACCATTTCTATGGGAGCCTGCACGGCACAGATAAAGCCACCAGAGAGAAACATTCACGAAAAGGAAACGTCGTGTGTGGAAATCATAATGGAAGAAATCAATATGTGCGCTGCCTGCTCGGGGGAGACTTACCTTGTTAATTCGACATGAAGGCCGTGAGGCAGAAATGCATTCATAATTTAACCGTACTGTGTTTACAGATTTATGAAGATTACAGTAGTAAATGCAAATAGGCATTGGCGTGAATATCGAAAGGAGGATGTAAAATGTGATTAAACATTACAAACGGAGAAGACAAAGAAACAATAATCATGAAAGAAAGGAAGGAAGGAAGGAAAGAGAGAGAGAGAAGAAGGGAAGGGAAGGGAAAGGAAGGGAAGGGAAGGGAGAGAGGGAAGGAAGGAAGGAAGGAGGGAGGGAGTGAGGGAGGGAAGGAAGGAAAGAGAGAGAGAGAAGAAGGGAAGGGAAGGGAAGGAAAGGGAAGGGAGAGAGAGAAGGAAGGAAGGAAGGAGGGAGGGAGGGAGGGGGGGAGGAAAGAAAAGAAAAGGAAAAGAGAAGAAAAAGAAAAGAAAGAAACAGAAAGGAGAAATACAATGATATAGAATTAGGGAGATCCAACATAAGGTAACGCTGCCTGTCTCCAATAGGAGAGTCTGGATTTTAGCAGAAAATTGATAGCCTGCTCATTTAGAAATTTTGAAAGCAGATAAACAGATAAACAGAAAGGATTAAGAAAATTCCCAGTGGCTGTTGATCCTCCCAGAGCCTACTAACATAGCAGATACTCTTAAGGCTCAGTTAACAGCAAGGCCTGCTTGGGGCAGAGAGGCTGCCCCACCAAAGACGTCGTTGGTGAAGGACACAGATAAATCCATATGTGATCCAACTTGGATGACTCCAAGAATAAACATCCAACACTCTTTTCCCTCCCCTGCCTTCCATTACCTGTCAGTGTCTTTTTATTTTTTTTTGAGATGGAGTCTCCCTCTGTCGCCCAGGCTGGAGTGCAGTGGCACCATCTCACCTCACTGCAACCTCCAATTGCCAGATTCAAGTGATTCTCTTGCCTCAGCCTCCCGAGTAGCCCGCCACCACCCCCAGTTAATTTTTTTGTATTTTTTTTTCTCTGTGACAAATTTTAGTAAACTTTGCATCAGTACGGGGTATCTCTTATTGCATACTAGAATCCCAGGATTCAGGGGGGCGGTAAAGTGGCAGTGGCAAATTTGGGTATCTGGTCTCCCAAAAGTACTTGCCGCTCTACCCCTGACTCTGCAATGGCTGCCAGGAGGATCACTCCTCCACTGGAGCCTTCCCCCTCCATGGCCTTCCCGGTATGGGTAACACATCTCCTTAAAGAGGCTGGCTGCTGTGTGGACCAGTGGAGGCTCATTCAGTTCAATGCTGTAGAAACCAAGCTGGTAAGTGACAGCATCAGCGACTGCCTGGGTATCAGCAGCTGAGCCTGAGCGACAGCAGAAAATGTGGTCGTGAATAGGAGTCAGCTTGTCAGTCACTCGACTGGCGATGTAGGACCTTTCACAAATCTGTCCTGAGCTCACCCAGTGGTTGTTCTGGAGTCTGCCCCCAGAACCACACCCCCGTCAAATTGCACGGCCATAATCGTAGTCCCAGTGGAGACTTCTCTGCTTTCCCGGTCTGGGGTGAAGGCCTCCGGCCCCCAAGCCGGTGCCGGCCCGGCTTCCCGACTTTTGTATTTTTTAGTAGAGATGGAGTTTCACCATGTTGGCCAGGCTGGTCTCGAACTCCTGACCTCAAATGATCCGCCCGCCTCAGCTTCCCAAAGTGCTGGGATGACAGGTGTGAGCCACCGTGACCAGCCTTGTCAGTGTCTCTCTTTCCCTGAATTCACGTAGAAAAGCTCCAGAAAGCTTGGGTGATGAAATTCAAATTCATCAGCCTCTTGGAGATGTAAATTTGATGAAACAGAGGGAAATGTGGTGTATCTGGTGTACCTATCAAGTGCTGAAGCTCGGTCATCTGAAGTCTGCTCTTACCAGGCTAAAAGTCAGGTGTGGGAGAGTCTGTTAGTTCTTCACGATTCTTTTTGCTGTCTACCTGGTCTCTGGCTCACGCCCCGTGGGAGAAGCACGCCTCCTGTCCCCATGAACTTTGGGCTGCCATCTGATTTGCTTTTGCTTACAGAACCTCAGCCAGTGGTGTTGCGGTGAACTGAGGAACGGAGAGAGCAATTTGGAGTACAGGAGGATTTGTGCATTTTTAGGGACACACTGGCTCAGCAGATTTGCATTTGAAAAAGCTGAGCGTTGAACAAAGACAGAGCAAGTGTTTCATAAGTGGCCTTATAGACGCAAAAAAGCAGTTAATCATACAGCGACAGGTTACATATCTATAGCATCACATAACTCGTGGCCTGGCATAGCTGATGGCCTTGTAGCTGCATTGAAAGAAAAACAAGAACTGGCTAAATACAGACATTTGTCAAACATAATCACGCTTAAGCAGCCTGGGAAAAGAGTAACAGTAAAAGAATCTGCCTTTCTCTTTTTTCCTTCAACCTTGCTCTGTAAGGAGCTGAGGTGGGGGGTGATGTCTGGAGCCCATTCCTTTCTCCTTGTCTATTCGGACAATGTTACCTTATAACTGTCCTTGAAGTGAGCTGCTAGGCAGAGGAAAACTCGTTTTCTTTCTTTTTATTTTTTAAACCTTTGCCTTGCCACATTCTGGGCCTTAGCTTTGACTTCTGTTGGAGTGAATAAATGCAGTACTTATTATTGTTTTTTAAAGGTCTGCCTCGGTGGAGGCACAGCAGGGGTTGACATAGTGTGTTATGTCCATTCTCATGCTACTAATAAAGATATATCTGAGACTGGGTAATTTATTTTAAAAAAAAGAGGTTTAATGGACTCACAGTTCCACGTGGTTGGGGGGACCTCACAATCACGGCTGAAGGTAAAGGAGGAGCAGAGGCACGTCTTATGTGGCGGCGAGCAAGCGAGCTTACACAGGGGAACTCTCCGTGACGTCTCCCAGTTAAGGGGGCATTGATTGCACCAGTCTGGCTTTTAGCGGAAAACCAGCAGATCTCATGACACGTATTGACTATCACGAGAATAGCTTGGAGAAAACCAGCCCCCACGATTCAATTATGTCCCACCAGGTTCCTCCCATGGCATGTGGGGGTTATGGGAGCTACAGTCCTACCACGCGGTTGGATTTTTTCCTCTGCACGTCTGTATTCCAACATTAGAAACATGTGCCCAGGGTAACCACTGGTCCCAAAATGATGACAGCATGTGGCATAGATATCAATGCAACCCGAAGCATGTATTTCAGGTGAGCCTGGAGTAGCCCAGCCTGTATCTGCACCAACCTACCTGACTGATAGACTCACACATTCAAAAAATAAATCAGTATTTATTATGGTAGAGAACTGAGATTTAGGATTATTTGTTACCCAGCATAATTTCAGGTGTAGCTGACTCATACAGGTGGGAAAAGGCCCTTGGCACAAAACGTCTCTAAGAAAATATTTCCCAACAAATTGTTTGGATGTTTTCATAGTTTTTAAGTGTGCAGCAAGGGTAAAGAGTTAGGGAATTGTTTTGTATTTTTTTCTTCTTGTTTGTAAATGTATGTACGATGATGTGTATCCCACCTTGAAACTGCAAATGTATTTTATCTTGGTGTCTATAGGCGACTACATTTTAACATTCTGTTTCAAAAGGTATTTGCATGAGGGAGAAAAGGGTGTGTGTATATGTGCAAGATATTTCAAGACCCCCAATCATCTGGTACCGCTGCTCTCTTCAGAGGTAATTACTACCCTGAAGGGGAAGTGTTTTCTTCACATTCATCCTTGGGTGTTTTTTTTTTTTTTTATCTTTATGTTTGTACTTATCTGTAACACTATAATCTAAAATACATTTCACAAGGAATCTACAGAGATGGCAAACCATTCTTTTATATATTGACTTGGTGTCACAAGTAGTAATTCAAAATCCTTTTGCCTCTCCTGAAACGGTCGCTGTGATTGCAACACTTTCCAAATGCCTCTTTCATAAATTGTGTTTTTATCTGCTGAAAGAAAAAATAGACTAAATTTACCGTAACATCCATTTTCATGTGGCAAATTTGAGGCATTTATTTCTCCCGAACTGATGACGATTTTCTGACTCCAGATGAAGTTCTTTTCCCACACGATGTTTTTTTTTCCCCCCCTACGAAAGCCAAGCTTTCACTAATTTAAAACCAAACAAGGGGCTTGATTTAGCTGCTGACATAATCAAAGCTATGCACACAGCTTTCTGTTTGTTTTTCACTTTCTGGATATTTGGATGAAGAAATGAAATGTTTCCGAAATAAAGCCTGCGGGGTAAATTTGTAATTAAGCTCTGAAGAAACGCTTTTGTAAATCGGATTTAAATCTCCATGCCTGTAAAAAATCCAATTCGATCCACATTTGGAACCATTCGTGTTGTCAATGCCGAGGTCTCTGTTTCTGAGATTTCACTGTGAGAGACGAGAAACTTCACAACTGCAGCAGTATTGCTGCCAAGCAGGTGCGCGTTAAAGATAACAAAGTGGGCAGAGCGGGCATTGCCCGTGAAATGGATCCTCCTTTTCTGAACAGATCTCTGATTTGTTCATCTTTTCTCTGTCCCTCTTTTTGTTGTTGTTGTTGCCGTTGTTGTTTGAGACGGAGTTTCATCCTTGTTGCCCAAGCCGGAGTGCAGTGGCGTGATCTCAGCTCGCCGTAGCCTCTGCCTCCCGGGGTCGAGCGATTCTCCTGCCTCAGCCTCCCGAGTAGCTGGGATGACAGGCATGAGCCACCCTGCCCGGCTGCTTTTGTGTTTTTAGTAGACACGGGTTTCACCGTGTTGGCCAGGCTGGTCTCGATCTGCTGACCTCAGGAGCTCCACTTGTCTCAGCCTCCCAAAGTGCTGGGATTACAGGCATGAGCCACCGCGCCCGGCCTCCCCCTTTCTGAGTCTCTGCCACAAGGAGACTGCTTCTACCTGCCCTCCAGGGCTGACCGTTCCACAGTGATTGATTTAGAGAGACACATGCAAGCCAACCCTGTCCAATAATATGGGAGAGAACTTCTCCTGTGGGTACGGCTTTGGGGGGAAGTTTCCTCCCTGCTAAGAAGACTAAAAGATGGATTCTTTTTGTTCTCTCCACATCGTGGCATGTGGATACGTTGACTCTGAGGTTCTGGCTTACCCAGTCTGACTTCCTAACACAGGGATTCCTGGAGACGCTCAACTTTGGACATTCTCTGGTTTGGATATCGTTTGTCTGGCCTCACCTAGTCTCATGTGGACATCTGATCTCCAGTGTTGAAGGCAGGGCCTGGCGGGAGGTGTTTGGGCCATGGGGGTACATCCCTCAGGAATGGCGTGGTGCCATGAGTGGGTTCTTGTTTTATTTTTATTTTTTATTATGCTTCAACTACTGGGGTACAGGTGCAGAATGTGCAGGTTTGTTCCACAGGTATACACGTGCCATGGTGGTTGGCTGCACCCATCAACCCGTCATCTACATTAGGTATTTCTCCTAACGCTCTCCCTCCCCTAGCGCCCCAGCCCCTGACAGGCCCCGGTGTGTGATGTTCCCCTCCCTGTGTCCGTGTGATCTCATTGTTCAATTCCCACTGATGAGTGAGAACATGCAGTGTTTGGTTTTCTGTTCCTGTGTGAGTTTGCTGAGAAGGATGGTTTCCAGCTTCATCCATGTCTCTGCGAAGGACATGACCTCATCCTTTTTCACGGCTGCGTAGTATTCCGTGGTGTCTATGTGCCACACTTTCTTTATCCAGTCTCTCATTGATGGGCATTTCTTACCTTTAGTTCCCAGAAGAGCTGGCTTTTGAAAACAGCCTGGCACCTCAGCTGTGCCTCTTGTGCTGTGTGTTCTCTGTACATGCCAGCTGTCTGTCCCCTTCCACCAGGAGTGAAAGTTTCCTGAGGTTTTCATCAGAAGCAGATGTGGGCGTCATGCTTCCTGTGAGCCAAATAAACCTTTATTTTATTCATTCATTCATTCATTCATTCATTCGTTTATTGAGATGAAGTTTCGCTCTCGTTGCCCAGGCTGGAGTGCAATGGCATGATGTCAGCTCATGGCAACCTCCATCTCCTGGGTTCAAGCAATCCTCCTGCCTCAGCCTCCCGAGTAGCTGGGATGACAGCCACCCCGCACCACGCCCAGCTAATTTTTCTATTTTTAGTAGAGACAGGGTTTCACCACGTTGGCCAGGCTGGTCTTGAACTCCCGACCTCAGGCAATCTACCCGGGTCAGCCTCCCAAAGTGCTGGGATGACAGGTGTGAGCCACTGCTCCCAGCCTTCCTTTCTTTGTAAATTACCCAGTTTGAGGTACTTATTTATAGCCCTTCAAACAGACAGAGACAGGGAGGATAGGGTAGGGGGTTGTTTTAGACACACCTGGGACTCATTCAAGGTTCACAGTTGAGGAAGCAATGAGATTTGCAGAGGTGAAGCCGGCTGGGCAGAGACATTCATTTGAGAGTCATTGGTGGATCATGTTATGAGGGAAGACAAAATTGCTTCCAGCAGCACACGGCGAGGAAGGTCCGTGACTCACCTTAAGAAAATTAGGATGGTGGCTCACGCCTGTCATCCCAGCACTTTGGAAGCCTGCAGCGGGCGGATCGCAAGGTCAAGAGATAGAGACCATCCTGGCCAACATGGAGAAACCCCGTCTCTAGTAAAAATACAAAAATTAGCCGGACGAGGTGGTGCATGCCTGTACTCCCAGCTACGTGGGAGGCTGAGGCAGGAGAATCACCTGAAGCCAGGAGGCAGAGGTCGCCGTGAGCCTAGATCTGGTGATAGAGACTCTGTGTCAAAAAAAAAGAAGAAAAACCATCAAAAAATTAAAATTGATTTTTAAATTGGCAGCTATAAAACACGCAGTCCAAGCTTTGTTCCTGGCCTCATTCTTTTATTTCCCACTTTTTTTTTTTTTTCACTTCACAATTGGATCCCATAGTAACAAGCATTCTCTGAGTCTTTTCTGCCAGAAAGAATAAGGAAGGTAACTTCTGAACACAAATTAAAACCTCATATTGAGGAACTGCTTTTTAAATATGTAGTTTTATTGATTTATTTATATTTTGAAACAGAGTCGCACTCTGTCACCCAGGCTGGAGTGCAGTGACGCAACCTCAGCTCACTGCAACCTCCGCCTCCCAGTTTCAAGTGATTTTCCTGCCTCAGCCTCCCGAGTAGCTGGGATGACAGGCACCCACCACCATGCCCGGCTAATTTTTGTATTTTTGGTGGAGATGGGGTTTTGCCATGTTGGCCAGGCTGGTCTCGAACTGCTGACCTCAGGTGATCCACTCGCCTCGGCCTCCCACAGTGCTGGGATGACAGGTGTGAGCCACTGCTCCCAGCCTTCCTTTCTTTCTAAATTACCCAGTTTGAGGTACTTATTTATAGCCCTTCAAACAGACAGAGACAGGGAGGATAGGGTAGGGGGTTGTTTTAGACACACCTGGGACTCATTCAAGGTTCACAGTTGAGGAAGCAATGAGATTTGCAGAGGTGAAGCCGGCTGGGCAGAGACATTCATTTGAGAGTCATTGGTGGATCATGTTATGAGGGAAGACAAAATTGCTTCCAGCAGCACACGGCGAGGAAGGTCCGTGACTCACCTTAAGAAAATTAGGATGGTGGCTCACGCCTGTCATCCCAGCACTTTGGAAGCCTGCAGCGGGCGGATCGCAAGGTCAAGAGATAGAGACCATCCTGGCCAACATGGAGAAACCCCGTCTCTAGTAAAAATACAAAAATTAGCCGGACGAGGTGGTGCATGCCTGTACTCCCAGCTACGTGGGAGGCTGAGGCAGGAGAATTGCTTGAACCCGGGAGGCGGAGGTTGCAGTGAGCTGAGATTGCACCACTGCACTCCAGCCAGAGAGACAGAGTGAGACTCTGTCTCAAAAAAAAAAAAAAAAAAACTCCACACATTTTCTTGGGACAGTATTATTAAACATCCTTGAAGCGACTGGTTCTAGGCTGTTTTGTTCTGTGCTGACAATTGGAATTGCTAGAATTTGAAGATGTGCTGGGACAGTCCTTTCTGAACCCTTCAGAACAAATGAGGAAGAGAAATGCAGCGAGATGCAGAGAAATTAGCCAGGCGGTAATGGCCTGCCCAGGCCACATGCGGGCATGTGGCTTAGAGAGGCAGGTGTTATACAAGGGGCTGAACCCCAGAATGAGACTGCACCCCAGTCGTGGAGGGCTGATGGCACAGAGGGGGGTAGGGATTAGACGAGGTGCACGGCAAAGGTCCTCTTCCTGAAGCTCTCCATGAGACAGGGTCCCCCGGCTCCATGACCAGCAAGTGGGTTTTGGAAGTGGGGGAGAAGAGCCGTGATACATTAATTCATGGGGTTGTCCTCATCTCCTCCTTCCTACACTGCCTAGCCGACCGTCACTGGGTCACAAGGACATGCGGAAAAATAAAACTAAAAATAAAAACACAGATATTTGTATCTCAAGACGCTGTCTCACGAACATCGGAGCAGCGGGGACCGCCATGGAACAAATCTTTGATATCAAGTGTGCACACTCGACCTAAGAAAGAAGTCAGATTCCTTTCTTTGTGTTGTTGTTATTGGTTTTGTTTGCTTGTTTGTTTGTTTTTTGAGACAGAGTCTCGCTCTCTCGCCCAGGCTGGAGTGCAGCGGTGCGATCTCGGCTCACTGCAACCTCTGCCTCCCCACCTCACCCTCCCAAGTTGCTGGGATTGCAAACGCGCAGCCCCACATCCAGCTAATTTATTTTTATTTTTAGTACAGAGGGAATTTCACCATATTGGCCAGGATGGTTTCGAACTCCCGACCTCGGTGGTCTGCCCCCCCCCCCCCGCCTCCCAAAGTGCTGGGATTATAGGTGTGAGCCACCGTACCTGGCTAAGATTCTGTCCTTAGACGTGAGTCTGCCGACGCTCCCGGCTGAATAAAAACCTCTTCCTTCTTTCATCTGGTGTCTGAGGAGTGTTGTCTGTGGCTCATCCTGCTACAACAAGGTCCTATCCGTGCGTTCTGGGGTTCAGACCCTGGACATACCTTTTGCCCGGACAACTGTTCAATCCAGTAGTATTGTATCCAGTTCCCTCTGGAGGCCCCAGGGGAGGGTCCCTCCTGCCTCTCCCAGCTCCTGGGGGCTCCAGGCGTCCCTGGGCTTGTGGCCGCGTCGCTCCAGTCTCTGCCTCTGTCTCCACGTGGCCTCCTCCTCTGTGTCTGTGTCTCCTCTTCTGTCTTTTAGAAGGACACCTGTCAGGCATATATATATATATATATGAAGTTGTGATGAGCAAAAAATTTAATATTAGTTAATTTACTTCCAAACGTTTTTGTCCTATCTTAAGATGAGTATAGTAGTTTGTCCAAAAAAGAAGTATGTTACTCTGTTACTATATAAAAGCAAAGCAACAACTAGATTATAATCTATAATAACACATGGTTCGGGAACTAGCCTATTTTATAGATGTATTTTTATTTTCATCATTAGTTTTTTGTGTTTTTTTGTTTTATATCAAACAGGCAAAGTTACTAAATTTAGGAAGATACTGTACATATATTATAAGTCTATGCCTTAAATAGAAATATATAAATTAAAAAAAAAAAAAAAAGAAGGACACCTGTCATTGGGCTTAGGGTCCACCTTACTCCAGGATCATCTCATGTCAAGATCCTTCTCTTAATCACCTCTGCAAAGACCCTGTTTCCAAATAAGGTCTCATTGTCAGGTTCTGGGCTTTAGGATGTAGACAGACCTGTCTGAGGGCCAATGTTCAATGCAGTATAATTATATCCAGTTCTCCTCCGAGGCTGGAGAGGAGGATTCTCCCTGCCTTTCCCAGCTCCTGGAGGCTCCACAGATGTCCCTGGGACTGCGGCCGCATCACTGCCCTCTCTGCCTAAGTCTCCACCTGGCTTTCTCTGTGTCTCTGCCTCCTTTTCTGTCTCTTTGGTTTCTTTGTTTTATCCTTTGAGACAGAGTCTCTCTGTCACCAGGCTGGAGGGCAGTGGCACCATCTTGGCTCACTGCAACCTCCGCCTCCCGGCTTCAAGCAATTCTCCTGCCTCAGCCTCCCGAGTAGCTGTGACTACAGGTGCACGCCACCACGCCCGGCTCATTTTTGTATTTGTAGTACAGACGGGGTTTCACCGTGTTGGCCAAGCTGGTCTGCAGCTCCTGACCTCGTGATCCGCCCGTCTCGGCCTCCCAAAGTGCTGGGATTACAGGCGTGAGCCACCGCGCCCGGCCCCTTTTCTGCCTCTTAGAAGGACGCTGCTCATCCGATGCAGGGTTCACCTGAATCTAAGACGATTTCATCTCTAGCACTTTAACTAATGACAACTGCAAAGTTCTCGTTTCCAAATAAGGTCCTATTTGCAGGTACCAGGGCTTGGAACATGGACCTGTCTTTTTGGAAGCTGCCCCTTCCACGCCCCACAAAGGCTGTCATGCTCGTGGCTGACTCGAGTCCTCATTCTCCTCTGTCTCGAGTCTCCCTTGCTTCCATTTGCTCGCCTTCGTGTCTCTGTCGTTGGACCGCAGATGTCAAAGCATGCTCTTGGCATTGTCTCAGCACCTCATCCTTCCAGCAGAGACGCCGGCAGCTTCTCCCCGATGCTGCCTGAAATCCTCTTTGCAGAACAGACAGGGTGCAAAACGGAGCATCCTGCCCCTTAAGCAAAGGGCGCGTCTCCGCTTGTGCAGAGGGTGCACAAATAGTGTCCTTCTAGTCCTTCTACCATTCCCGTTTGCTTCCTTTGCCCTCTGCCTCCAGCCTCTTTCTGTGGGGCTGGATCTTCTCCCTGGATGAGCGTGCAAGAGAGAGTTGTGAGGTCGTGTGGACCCTAAAGACGCTGCCCTTGTACTTGGCTGCTGACCTTGGTGCCAGTAGAGATGCCCTCGCTGAGTCCTCCCCGGCAGCCTGGTCATTTGCCACAAGATGACGGATCATCTCCAGGCAGCATCATCCCCACAGCGACCCCTCAGCCTCCTCCCGTTGTCTGCTCCGTCTTTCTCCTTGGACTCAGTGGGGAATCATTTCTACATCGGCCTCGCCCAGCTGCAGTCGCCAGGAGCTGTTCCTCCCTGCCTGGTCCATCAACTCTCTTTGTGACCCTTCCTGGCTTGGGGGAAGAGAATTGGCTCCAGGCTGGATTCTGCCGCTGACAATGAACGTCCGGCGAGGACACTCAGACCTGGTGGCTGGCGCTTTCCTGCTGCATTTTTTAAAAACCGGTGACTGATTTGAACTGGCGTCTGCCAGCCGGGCCCAGGGAGGCCAAACATCCACACCAAGGTTTTGCAGTGAGAGAAAACAAGCTTTTGCAGTGAGAGAAAACAGGGCGTTTCTTTGCAGGGCTCCAAGCAAGGAGAATCAAGCAGTTCGTGCTTAAGCCCTGACTCCTCTGATGGCTTTCAATTTTATTTTATTTTATTTTATATTTATTTATTTATTTATTTTTTTTATTTATTTATTTTTGAGAGGGAGTCTTGCTCTGTCGCCCAGGCTGGAGTGCAGTGGCGTGATCTCAGCTCACTGCAAGCTCCGCCTCCCGGGTTCACGCCATTCTCCTGCCTCAGCCTCCCGAGTAGCTGGGATTACAGGCACCCCCCACCACGCCCGGCTAATTTTTGTATTTTTAGTAGAGACGGGGTTTCACCATGTTGCCCAGGCTGGTTTCGAACTCCTGACCTTGTGATCCACCTGCCTCGGCCTCCCAGAGCGTTGAGATGACAGGCGTGAGTCACCGCACCCAGCTGCTTTTAATTTTAATTTTAAAAATTAATATTAAAAATTCATGCTTTTAATTTTTAAAAAAGTATTCATTTCTTGTTTTAGAAATAGGGTCTCACTCTTGCCCAGGCTGGAGTGCAGTGGTGTAATCACGGCTCACTGCACCCTTGACCTCCCAGGCTCCAACCATTCTCCCATCGCTGCCTCCCAGGTAGCTGGGACTACAGGTGTGCATCACCAAGCCCGGCTAATTCTTTTATTTTCCTATAGAGATGGGGTCTCACTAGATTGCCCAGGCTGGCCTCAAACTCCCAACCTCAGGCAATCCTCCCGCCTCAGCCCTGCAAAGTGCTAGGATTACAGGTGTGAGCCACCACACCTGACCCCAAGCAGGGGTACATTTCAAGAAAGCAGAAGTTACAGGTAAAGTCCTAAATCACTACAAGAAGGTTATACCTTGGTTTTGGCCTAAAAGGGTGGGATATTTGGAAGCGGGGGATCCACGGGTCACAGGTGGATTCAGAGACTTTCTGATGTGAGGCTGGGCATGGTGGCTCACGCCTGTCATGTTGGGAGTCCAAGGCAAGCAGATTGCTTGAGGTCAGGAGTTTGGGAGCAACCTGGCCACATGGGAGGGAGGGAGGGAGAGAGAAAGAGAGAGAGAGAGGGAGCGAGAGGAAGGGAGGGAGGGAGGAAGGAAGGAAGGAAGGAGAGAGAGAGAAAAAGAAAGAAAGAAGAAAGAAAGAAAGAACGAGAAAGAAAGAAAGAACGAGAAAGAAAGAAAGAAAGAAAGAAAGAAAGAAA
>NW_012116010.1:1653041-1659751 GCF_000951035.1 Colobus angolensis palliatus | reverse complement strand
GGAAGGAAGGAAGGAAGGAGAAATCTGCTGAGGGATAGAACATAATTTCCTGGTGTTTTCCCAGACGGGGCACTTCCTCATTTCACACAACGCGGTGGGGGTTACTCCGGTTTATCCTTCCGATGTTATGTGTCATCGTTTTCTCTGGGCTCCCATGAGAAACGCCTCTGAGTTTCAGAAGGACTCTGCCTGTGGATGATATAGGGGGAACTCTTATCAGCACCGTCAAACCTCCCCGGGGGTGGAGGGGAGTGGGAGAAGCCACCATTTCTCTTTGTCCTCTGAGAAACTCTCTCCATTTCTCTACCAGAGACGCTGTATCTGATATCGGATGTTGGCAATTGGGACATTTACTGGTGCAAAACGTTGACACTTATTCATTTGTCTGGTAAGTCGTTACGTCCACAGAGCAGGTCGTGGGTTTGTGTCTTGGAAACGCAGTTGGTCAGGGTCTTTCAGATCTGTTTTGTCACTGAATTCTGCCCAGACGCCGGGCGCGAGGCAGGCCCCATGAATGTCCTGTTTTATCAGATGTCTGAAACTCCAGGGCTCATAAGTGGATGAATAAAGGAGTTGAGTTTTACGTCTGTGTGTTCTGACGTCTTTCATGATGTGTTTTCTCAGCCTGACTGTGCATCAAATTCACTCCAGACGCACCATGAAAATACATATTCCTGGTTCCTATCTCCGATGACTGTAACTCGGTTAGATACCAGGTCTATAGTATGTTTTTTGTTGTTGGTTTACTTTACGTTCTGGGGTACATGTGCAGAACGTGCAGGTTTGTTACATAGGTATACATGTGCCATGGTGGTTTGCTGCACCTGTCAATGCTTCATCTAGGTTTTAAGCCCTGCATGAATTAGGTATTTGTCCTAAGGCTCTCCCTCCCCTTGCCCCCCACCTCCCAACAGGCCCCGGTGTGTGATATTCCCCTCCCTGTGTCCATGTGATCTCATTGTTCAACTCCCACTTATGAGTGAGAATATGTGGTGTTTGGTTTTCTGTTCTTGCGTGAGTTTGCTGAGAAGGATGGTTTCCAGCTTCATTCATGTCCCTGCAAAGGACATGATCTCATCCTTTTTCATGGCTGCACAGTATTCCATGATGCATTTGTGTCTCATTTTCTTTATCCAGTCTATTATTGATAGACATCTGGGTTGATTCCAAGTCTTTGCTATTTTGAATAGTGCTGCAATAAACATACGTGGGCATGTGTCTTTATAGTCCAACGATGTATTAATTTTTAATTTTTTAGAAACAAGTTCTTGCTCTGTCACCCAGACTGGAGTGCAGTGGTGCGATCATGGCTCACTGCAGCACCCAACTCCTGGGCTCAAGCGATCTCCCCACCTCAGCCTCCCGAGTAGCCGGAGTGACAGGTGTGCACCACCACACCTAGCTAATTTTTTTATTTTCATTTTTGTAGTGACAGGGGTCTCACTCTGTTATCCAGGCTGTTCTTGAATTCCTGGGCTCAGGCAGTCCTCCCCCCAGAGCCTCCTGAGTAGCTGGGACTACAGGTGTGCCCACGAACACCCGCTTCTTTATTTATTTGTTTGTTTGTTTATTTATTTATTTAGTTTTGCAGAGAGGGGCTTGTTCCTACATAGCCCAGACTGGTTTTGAACTCCTAGGCTCAAGCAGTCCTCCCACCTTGGCCTCCCAACGTGCAGAGATTACATGCACCAGCCACCACACCCAGTCTCACAGTACTTTCAACCAATGCCTTTCATGATTCTAACGCTTGCCCCACTGAGAGGCATTCGGGGCAAACGGCACTCAAATTCCGCACAGGGATTCTTTGTCATTTTGCTATTGTCTAACCTGACTAGTGACAGTCTCTCAGCCAGACTCACATTCTTCAACTCAAGAAAATACTTGAGAATCATATTTCGTTTTGCGTTTGCACCACGTCAAATAACCAGGCTGTTTGCTGCGTACTTATGGATTGTTTATGTGTGTGGGTCCTGTGCCACCGACATCAGCAGTGATTTCAAGCGTCAGACCTCCAGGTCTCTCTCTCTCTCTCTCTTTTTTTCTGAGACAGTTTTGCTCTGTCGCTCAGGCTGGAGTGCCGTGGTGTGATCTCGGTTCACCGCAACCTCTGCCTCCCGGGTTCAAGCGATTCTCCTGCCTCAGCCTCCCAAGTAGCTGGGATTACGGGTGCTTGCCATGGCGCCCGGCTAATTTTTGTATTTTTAATAGAGATGGGGTTTCACCATGTTGGCCAGGCTGGTCTCAAACTCCCAACCTCATATTCCACCCGCCTCGGCCTCCCAAAGTGCTGGAATGACAGGTGTGAGCCACTGCGCCCGGCTGAGACCTCCAAGTCTCTTGCTACCTAGGAGTCGGTGAAGGACAAAGATCCACAGCACCATCCCCACTGGGGCTAAACCGTCACCTGCATTTCTGCAGAACCGCATTTAATCCTGTTCCGCCTCCTGGAGATAAACAAGGTGCACCTCTTCCCTCTTCCCAGTAAAATCACCTGGGGAACAAGAATCAGTGGCTGAGACTCCAACGGCCATCTCCTTTGATTCCTGGCTGAGCTGTGCATGGTGTGGTACAGGAGAGAACGTGAAGGCCACAGAGACCCCTCAACCCACCCTGCCCCATATTTTTCTGCAAGCCCGAGCTCTGCCGTCCCCTCATGGACTCAGTGGTAAAGCCCTCGACAAAATGATGTGGACTCTCCATTGCTTGGACAATCCTCCAAGCGAGGAGGAAAATTCAAGCTACCTGTCATGTGGATATTAAAATAGACTTTGTAGTTACTGGCATCACATGGGTTCAGACATCTCAATTGCAGGGAAAATTAAGACATCGTGGCCCAGTTACTTTGTAATTTCTGTGGAAATTTAACGGAAATACATTCTTTGTAAAAAATGAATGCATAGGCTGGGTGCGGTGGCTCACGCCTGTAATCTCAGCACTTTGGGAGGCTGAGGCCAGCGGATCACAGGGTCAGGAGTTCGAGATCAGCCCGGCCAATACGGCGAAACTCCATCTCTACTAAAAATACAAAAATTAGCCGGGCGTGGTGGCGGACTCCTGTAATCCCAGCTACTCGGGAGGCTGAGGCAGGAAAATCGCTTGAACCCGGGAGACAGAGGTTGCAGTGAACCGAGATCACGCTACTGCACTCCAGCCTGGGCGACGGAGTAAAACTCCATCCAAAAAAAAAAAAAAAAATTAGAAAGCATCTTCCCAGCAAAGTAACTAGAATTAATATTTTTCTTGTACATATGCTGTAATCTATGTGGCCCTTTCACTAAATGTGTTAGTGGGTTGCTTAGAAAGAAGAAAAGAAAGAAAAACCCTGGTCTTTTTTTTTTTTTATCCTTCCATTTTTTACTTTTATTAGACAGTATCAAGCTGGAGCCTGCAAGATGCTATTTACCTCGGCAGCCTATTGGGTTTCTTCCATTGCACCTGTGGGTTTTCTATTTGCAAAACAGCCAGAGAGGCTTAGTGCCTATTTTCCATGTGTCCTTGTAGCAAAAGCAAACATACCGGAATAGATACACACTGAGGCACAAACTTAAAATAATCATCATAAGGGCTGAACGCAGTGGCTCACGCCTGTCATCCCAGCACTTTGGGAGGCCGAGGCGGGTGGATCACGAGGTCTGGAGATCGAGACCATCCTGGCTAACATGGTGAAACTTAAAGTATAATAATAAAAAAAAAATACAAAAAACTAGCCGGGCATGGTGGTGGCGGCGCCTGTAGTCTCAGCTACTGGGGAGACTGAGGCAGGAGAATGGCGTAAACCCGGGAGGCGGAGCTTGCAGTGAGCCGAGGTCGCGCCACCGCACTCCAGCCTGGGAGACAGAGCGAGACTCCGTCTCAAAATAATAATAATATAACAATAATAGTAAGTACTGCCTTTATTCACTCCAAGAAAAGTAAAAGCTAAGGCCCAGAATGTGGCAAGGCAAGGGTTAAAAAGAAAAGCAGCTATTTTCCCCTTGCCTGGCAGCTCACTTCAAGGACAGTTGGAAGATAATGCTGTCCGAATGGGCCAAAGGAATGGGCTCTAGACCCCCTTCCAGAGCAAGGTTGAGGGAAAACCGAGAAACACAGGTTCTTTTCCTCTTTTCCGAGGCTTCTGAAGCATAATTAGCATGATTATGTTTTACAAATGTCTGTATTGAGCCAGTTCTTGTTTGTCTTTCGATGCAGCGACAAGCCCACCAGCTAGGCAGTTACAGGTTATGTGATGCTAGAGATTACCTAACCTGTTACTGTATGACGAACTGTGTTTATTTTGCTTCTGTAAGGCCATTTATAGAAACCCCACTCTGTCTTTGTTCAGGGTTCAGCTTTGGGATGTGAGTCCTCTGAGCCGGTGCATCCCTAAAATGAACAAATCCTCCTGTACTCCATATTGCTCTCTCCGGTCCTCTGTTTACTGCCACAGTATGAAAATATGAGGCTGGGCGCCGTGGCTCATGCCTGTAATCCCAGCACTCTGGGAGGCCAAGGTGGGCAGATCATGAGATCAGGAGATCGAGATCATCCTGGCCAACATGGTGAAACCCTGTCTCTACTAAAAATACAAAAATTAGCTAGGTGTGGGCGGGCACCTGGAGAATCACTTGAACCTGGGAGGTGGAGGTTGCAGTGAGCCAAGATCGTGCCACTGCCCTCCAGCCTGGGTGACAGGGCAAGACTCCATCTGAAAAAAAAAAAAAAAAAAAAAGAAAAAGAAAAGATGGAAATGCAGTGGAGAGATCCTGTTGACGTCAGACAAAGTACACTGCAGAACGGTAACAATTACCACCGACAAAATGGGACATTATCTAATGACAAAGGGGACAATTCACCAAGAAGACAAAATAATTTTGATGACGTATTCAACGCAAAACAAATCCTCCAAATACAGAAAGCAAAAGAAGAGATAGAATTGAGAGGAGAAATGGGTGAATGCATAATCAGAGTTGGGAACACGAACATTCCTCTTTCAATAACTGATACATCAAGTGGAGACTTTTTGATAACACAGTCAATGATGAGCCTGAGCAATATGGTGAAATTCCATGTCTACAAAAAACACAAGAATTAGGTGGGTATGGCGGTGCACGCCTATAATTCCAGCTACTCGGGAGGCCGAGGTGGGAGGATCTTTTAGCCTGAGAAGTGGAGTTTGCACTGAGCCGAGATCACACCACTGCACTCCAGCCTGGGCGACAGAGCAAGACTGTCTCAAAATAATAATAATAATAATAATAATAATAATAATAATAATAATAATAATATTGCCTGGGCATGGTGGCTCATGCCTGTAATCCCAGCACTCTGTCAGTGGATGGCTTGAGCTCAGGAGTTTGAGACCAGCCTGAGCAATATGGTGAAATTCCATCTCTACAAAAAATACAAGAATTAGGTGGGTATGGCGGTGCACGCCTATAATTCCAGCTACTCGGGAGGCCGAGGTGGGAGGATCTTTTAGCCTGAGAAGTGGAGTTTGCACTGAGCCGAGATCACACCACTGCACTCCAGCCTGGGCGACAGAGCAAGACTGTCTCAAAATAATAATAATAATAATAATAATAATAATAATATTGCCTGGGCATGGTGGCTCATGCCTGTAATCCCAGCACTCTGTCAGTGGATGGCTTGAGCTCAGGAGTTTGAGACCAGCCTGAGCAATATGGTGAAATTCCATCTCTACAAAAAATACAAGAATTAGGTGGGTATGGCGGTGCACGCCTATAATTCCAGCTACTCGGGAGGCTGAGGTGGGAGGATCTTTGAGCCTGAAAAGTGGGGGTTGCAGTGAGCCGAGATCACACCACCGCACTCCAGCCTGGGCGACAGAGCAAGACCCTGTCTCAAAATAATAGTAGTAATAGTAATAATAATAATAATATTGCCTGGGCGTGATGGCTCATGCCTGTAATCCCAGAACTTTAGGAGGCTGAGGTGGGTGGATCACTTGAGGCTAGGAGTTTGAGACCAGCCTGGCCAATATGGTGAAATCCCCTCTCTACTAAAAATACAAAAATTAGCCAGTCATAGTGGCGGGCACCTGTAATCCCAGCTACTTGGGAGACTGAGGCACGAGAATCGCTTGAACCTGGGAGGCAGAGGTTGTGGTGGGATGAGATCGTGCTATTGCACTCCAGCCTGGGGGACAGAGGGAGACTCTGTCTCAAAATAATAATAATAATAATGATAATAATACTATCAATCAACCAATCAATCAATGACTCAACTGACATTTCTAGAACATTCTGCCAACTGACAGCAGAAGGCGCACTATGCTTAAGTGTCCAGCGAATGCCACAGAGATACAACATATTCTAAGCTGTAAAACAAACCTTAACAAATTTAAAAGAATTAAAATAATACTTGCTACCATCATAGAAATAATTAAACCATTCGTCGACAGCAGGAAGATATCTGGAAAATGCCCACATATTTGGACACTGAAAAGTTATTAGCCAAATGATCCATGGGTCAGAGGAGAAGCAAAAAGGGAAATTTTGAAATACTTGTAATTGAATGAAAATGAAATTACCAATGTATCAAAAATCAAGAAACACGGGGCCTGGCGCGGTGGCTCATACCTGTAATCCCAGCAGTTTAGGAGGCCAAGGACGCAGGTGGATCATTTGAGGTGAGGAGTTCGAGACCATCCTGGCTAACACGGTGAAACCCCGTCTCTACTAAAAAATACAAAAAACTAGCCGGGCGAGGTG
>NW_012116010.1:1648126-1651574 GCF_000951035.1 Colobus angolensis palliatus | reverse complement strand
GCCAGGATGGTCTCGATCTCCTGACATCATGATCTGCCCTCTTCAGCCTCCCAAAGTGCTGGGATTACAGGTGTGAGCCATCGTGTGCGGCCAAATAAATGAATTCTTAGTTAACACCTTCCAACAAGGAAAACTCTGCAGACGTCTTCACTGGCCAATCCTGTTAAACAGTGACGGGAGGAATATACCTAACTCGACCTAAACACTTCCCAAAATAGAAGAACACAGCATTTCCCAACGCATTGTAGAAAGCCAACGTTATTATCACAATACCAAAATAAAGAGGAAAAATGTCAGGGAAGAAAACCACAGACAGATATTCATCATTCACCCAGCAGCCGAAATTCTCAGCCACGTATCAACAACTCAAGGAAAAAATTGTCTGGATCTATGGCAGCATGACCCTGTGAGGTTTATTTTGTGAACACAAGAAGGGCTGTTTTTTAACATCGAAAAATCAATGTAATTAGCTCAATCAAGCCACTAAGGAGAAAAATGTGTACAATCTTTTCGAAGCATGCAGCAGAAGTACTTGACAAAAATCAGAATCATCTTGTAAATAAAAACACTGAACCAAGTCTCCTTAACCCTATAGTGGGATCCACAGAAAACCCACAGCTCACCATAATTCAGAGATTAAAAACCAATATACCTTGCTTTTTGCTTTTTGTTTGTTTGTTTTTTTCACAGAGTCTTGCTCTGTCTCCAGGCTGGAGTGCAGTGGCACCATCTCGGCTCACTGCCACCTCCGCCTCTCAGGTTCAAGTGATTCCCCTGCCTCAGCCTCCTGAGTAGCTGGGACTATAGGTGCCCGCCACCACGCCTGGATAATTTTTGTGTTTTAGTAGAGACGGGGTTTCACCATGTTGGCCAGGCTGGTCTCGAACTCCTGACCTCATGATCTGCCCTCCTCGACCTCCCAAAGTGCTGGGATGACAGGTGTGAGCCACCGCGCCCCCGGCCTGACCGCATCTTAATAGCGTTATTTGTCTGTTGTTCTTGCTGTTTCAGCTCTTTATACATTGTGAGTATGAGACTGTTTGAACCTCAACCGGATGCTTCGTCCCAGCTCAATTCACAGAAGCTGTTGAAACAGTCTACATGGGCGTAACACATGGACAGAAGGAGGGGAACATCACACATTGGGGCCATTGGTTGGGGGCCTAGGGGAGGGACAGCATTAGGAGAAATACCTAATGTAGATGACGGGTTGATGGGTGCAGCAAACCACCATGGCACGTGTCTACCTGTGTAACAAACCTGCACGTTCTGCACAGGTATCCCACAACTTACAGTATAATAATAATAATAAAAAGCCTCATGCACCCTAAATATATACACCTACTATATATCCACACAACATATACATAAATATATACACCTACCATCTACCCACAAAAGATAAAAATTTTAAAACACAAAGAAAAAGAAAACAGTGGAAACGAACAGACAGAGGTAGCAGACAACCTTCTATCTGGTGTTGCCACAGTTCAGTAGAAAACTCCATCTCGAGCTTGCAGTGAGCTGAGATCCGGCCACTGCACTCCAGTCCGGGCGACAGAGCGAGACTCCGCCTCAAAAAAAAAAACTCCGTCTCACTTCAGGGCTGGAGAGACCCTCAGAGTCATCCATCATAGCCGTAATACTCAGGGATCTTCATCTTCAGTAAATAAAGACCCCCCCTTAAAAAATAATACTCAGGGATCTTCATCTTCAGTAAATAAAGACCCCCCTTACCTTTCCCAGGTTATGAAGAATTCTTCGATGGACTGTGCCTTTCTCTCGGAATTATCTTGGGTCTTTGCGGTAGAATTCCTAGGTCATGGAAGAAATTGTGTGAAAGGTACAAGGTAAATTTTATTCTGGAATATAGGGTCGGGGAAAGGGTCTGGGGGCCTCATGAATCATCTGAAATTAGGTGCAAAACTGTGCGTGTGAGTATGTCTGCACCATGTCTAGATGGAGGGTTCTGAGCTTTCATCACATGGGAAAAGGGGTCTCAGAGGGCAAGCAAGAATGAAAGAGAGGGGTAAGGAGGGAAGGAGGAGGATGGCAGAGGAGCGAAGGAAACGGAAAGGAAGAAAGGGAGAAAGGGAGAAAGAAAAAGAAAGAGAGAGAAAGAAGGAAGGAAGGAAGGAAGGAAGGGAGGAAAGAAGGAAGGAAGAGAGAAAAGAAAGAGAAGGAAGAAATGATAGAAGGAAGGAAGGAAAAGAAAAAGAGGAAAGGGAGGAAGGAAAAGAGGACACAAAAAAGGAAGGAAAGAAGGAAAAGAAAAACAGGATGGAAGGAAGGAAGGAAGGAAGGGAGGGAGGGAAGAAAAGAAAAAGAGGGAAGGAAGGAAGGAAAGAGGGAAGGAAGGAAGGAAGGAAAAGAAAAAGGAAAGGAAGGAAGGGAAAGGAAACAAAAGGAGGAAAAAATGAAAAGAAAAAGAAGGATGAAGGAAGGAATGAAAGAAGGAAGGAGGAGGGAAGGGAGGGAGGGAGGGAGGAAAAGAAAAAGAGGGAAGGAAGGAAAAGAAAAAGAAAAGGAAGGAAGGAAAAGAGGAAAAGAAAAAGAGGAAGGAAGGGAGGGAGGAAGGGAGGCAAAGAGGGAAGGGAAGGGAGGGAGGGAGACAGAAAGAGAGAAATAAAAACAAAAAACAGAGAGAAAAGTTGGAGACTACACAGAGCAGCAAGGGACCCCTGTTGGACCTTGGGTCATGGGCTGATGTAAAAACGGCTTCGCGCTTTCTTTCTCCCAGGCAAAGACGGCTGATTTCCCAGATGTCAGATGCCACTTTGGATTAAGGCCTGTTTCCCTGTGGCCTGTTGTTAAAACACAATCCACAGAGTCTACATGAGCCAATGTGTAGCGTGTCCCTAGAGGTCCCTACTTGTTCTTTTACTAACAACTCCTGCCCCAAAGCAGCGCTTGGCAAATGTCACGAACTTCAGCTCCCTCGGAAGGCAAATGAAATTCTCACAATTTGGGGAAAGGGGGCTGTTCTCAGGCTGTTGTGGGTTTCGCACATAGTCGAGATGGATGCAGTTATGGCATTCTGACGACTTGTTATCGATTCCAGTTAGTTTAGCATCAGGACTAACAATTTAGGGTTCGGTGTATGGTGTTTGGTTATCAACGGTGTGTGCACTAAGTTGTAAATACTGGTTTCAACGTTATTTGGCCTAAAAGGATGTAGTCACTGCTTTCCAGTTAAAAATGTGACCTTAGCATGGTGTTGATTTTTGAAGGTATACTTGTCCAAATACATTCTGTTGGTCGTTCTTTGTGCCCTTACCTTTTTTTTTTTTTTTTTGAGGTGGAGTTTCACTCTTGTAGCCCAGGCTGGAGTGCAGCGGTGCGATCTCGGCTCACTGCAACCTCCGCCTCCCGGGTTCAAGCGATTCTCCTGCCTCAGCCTCCCGAGTAGCTGGAATTACGGGTGCTTGCCATGGCGCCCGGCTAATTT
>NW_012116010.1:1647620-1648076 GCF_000951035.1 Colobus angolensis palliatus | reverse complement strand
ATTACTGACTCTATATGGCTGTATGTATTTTTCTGTACATGGGAGACATATATAATGTACACAAAATTATTAATAAGTGCTGATAACAAGATAAACGGCTTTCGTAAGTTTTGTAGATAAATTGTATCGTACGGGATATTTCCCAACTTGAATTATTTTTGCTCCATAATGTATCTGCAATCTAAATCCGTTGAACAAACTGTCCTGGTTCATTCTATAGTTCTTCACACATTT
The DNA here is from genome assembly GCF_000951035.1 of Colobus angolensis palliatus. Lineage (NCBI taxonomy): Eukaryota > Metazoa > Chordata > Mammalia > Primates > Cercopithecidae > Colobus > Colobus angolensis. Next base: position 1,647,842 of record NW_012116010.1, on the reverse strand, counting down.
CTGTTTAATGGTGGTACATGGAATTGAACACGGAACCTCTTACATCGTCCTCAAAGAGTTTTACTGTTATTGATGTAGAATACATTGTTGCAAGCCTTTCTCCCCAAACACTCTTGCATCCCGCAAGAATGTTACTTCATTGGCAAGATGTTGACTAGTACTTGGCTGATATTTCTGTGTTTCTTTTTTTTTCTGAGATGGAGTGTCGCTCTCTCACCCAGG
>NW_012116010.1:1646640-1647547 GCF_000951035.1 Colobus angolensis palliatus | reverse complement strand
TGAACCTGGGAGGCGAAGGTTGCCGTGAGCCGAGATCGAGCCACTGAACTCCAGCCTGGGCGACCGACGGAGACTCCATCTCAAAGAAAAAGAAAGCATGCTGTTGACCTCACTTACCCCCACAGAACATTCCTGACTTCCTTTCTAGCTGCAGGAGGGAAACTGTGGAGCAAAGCCATGTCCCATCCTTGGAGCTGTTTCCCTCATTAAATCATGAGGCCACTTTTGCAGGAAATCCATACGCTACCGGGAAGGGTTGATTCAACTAAATTAAGAAAGCTCTTGGCTTCTGCTGACTCCAGGGCTGACTGACGGTTCCTTCCCCCCGCGCAGTGAAGGAGAGTGTGGTGGGTGCTTTCCAGCTGCCAGACACGGAGATGGAAGGCGGATTGCTTCAGGGCCTTCCTGGGGTTCCCCCCCAAAAATGCTATAAATTCGGTGGCTAAATGGGAGTCTCAGATCAAGGTGTCTCAAGGCCACGCTCCCTCCAGAGGCTCCAGGGGAGGATCCTTCCTGCCTCTCCCAGCTCCTGGGGGCTCCAGGCGTCCCTGGGCTTGTGGCCGCATCGCTCCAGTCTCTGTCTGCGTCTCCACGTGGCCTCCTCCTCTGTGTCTGGGTCTCCTCTTCTGTCTCTTACAAGGACACCTGTCATAGTGTTTAGGGCCCCCCCCAAATCCAGAATGATCTCATCTTCAGATCCTTAGCTAATTAGATCTGCGAATACCCTATTTCAAAACAAGGACTCATTCTCATGTTCTGGGTACTAGGGTGTAGACAGACCTTTTTTGGGGGAACCACAGTTCAATCCAGTTCAACTATATGCAGCTCCCTCCGGAGGCTCTAGGGGAGGATCCTTCCTGCCTCTCCCAGCTCCTGGGGCTCCAGGCGTCGCTGGGTTTGTGGCTGC
>NW_012116010.1:1640009-1641380 GCF_000951035.1 Colobus angolensis palliatus | reverse complement strand
CATTACCGTCTATAGCAAATCAGTCCTGCAGGCATGCAGAGACCCCTGAGACGCTCTTCCTCAGGTCCCCTCATCATACCCCGAAGAGCTAACACCCAGGGATGGGCTGTAACCCGTTTGAGGTCCGGAGGCCATTGATGGGACGGGAGTCCGCAGTGACACCGAGATGCCCTGACTCCCAGCAAGGTGGATGCTACTCAGAGGTAGAGGACACACGTGTTCTTACCTGGTGTCCAGGAGCCGGGTCTTTTGAACGGGGCTGCTTTGCACAAGACCCTCGGGTACCTGCCTCCCAGTGCTCTGTCCTTCTCAGAGAGCACAGGGCTGTGGTTCCTGGGGAAAGCTTCGGGATGAAGTTTCCTGCCATGTTTACTCACGGGTCAGAATAATGTCATATTGATAGTGGAAATCAGCAGCACTGTTTATTTTATTTTATTTTATTTTTTTGAGATGGAGTCTCGCCCTGTCACCCATCACCCAGGCTAGAGTGCAATGGCTCGATCTCGGCTCACGGCAACCTCCGCCTCCTGGGTTCAAGCGATTCTCCTCCTTCAGCCTCCCGAGTAGCTGAGACTGCAGGCCCCCGCCCCCAGCCTAGGTAATTTTTGTATTTTTAGTAGAAACGGGGTTTTGCCAAGTTGGCCAGGCTGGTGTCGAACTGCTGACCTCAGGTAATCCACCCACCCCAGCTAATTTTTGTATTTTTTAGTAGGGACAGGGTTTCACCATGTTGGCCAGGATGGTCTCGAACTCCTGACCTCAGGCAACCCGTCCACCACGGCCTCCCAGAATGCTGGGATTACAGGCGTGAGCCACCGTGCCAGGCCAAGAAAAGAAGTTTAATTGGCTCACAGTTCTGCAGGGTGTGCAAGCCCGGCTGCAGCCTCTGCTTGACTTCCGGTGAGGCCTCAGGAAGCTTTTGCTCATGGCCTCATTCTGCAGACACGGGAGGTGTTCAGTCAAGGTAGACGCTCCTAGATGTAGCCATCATCACTGTTCTGGATCTCCCACTATGAGATCACTCATGGAGGTTCCAAATGTCCCCTTTCTCCGTCCCTCATAGGAGTCCACACACCGGCTAACTTGCAGATTTAGGGCTTCTTGGTTGCTCGTGTGTGTTCATCTATTTTGCAGTGCTAGGAAGGAATATCTGAGACTGGGTAATTGACCAAGAAAGTAAGTTTATTTGGCTCAGAGGTCTGCAGGCTGTACCCACGTGGTACCAGCTTGGTTTCTGGTGAGAACCTCAGGAAGCGTCTCCTCGTGCTGGAAGAGAAGGGAAGCCACTGTGTTAACATCGCGAGAGGAAGAAGCAAGACATGTACCAGGATCCTTTTTAAATTTTTATTATTATTATTATTATTATTATTA
>NW_012116010.1:1637330-1638924 GCF_000951035.1 Colobus angolensis palliatus | reverse complement strand
GAGGTCAACATGTTCATCTCAACTGGCAGTCTGAGGGCTCAACCCAAAGAAAGGACGAGGTCAACATGTTCAGCTTGATGTAGGAACAGACAGAGAATCTATGGGTCAAGGCTCTTTGTGTCTTGCCTATACTAAAGGGGTAGGCAGGTGTCCTGGTTAGAGTAGAATAATTGCTGTTACAAATAGATTCTCACATTGTGACAGCTCAAACCCAGTGGGCACTTGTTTGTGGCTCCCCTGAGTACAGTGACTTGGTGAACAGACCCGCAAAGTGCTTCTGCTCCATGAAGCCACTCAGGGATCCAGGCTGATGTGGCGTTTCCAAGTTACCTTGGGGATGGACTCCATTCCAGCCAGCGAAAATGGAAGCAGAGCTTGGAAGAGTAAGTGTGAACATTTCCATTGTTGCGGTACATTGAGGAACAGAGAGATCAGTACGGAGTACAGGAGGATTTGTTTACTTTAGGTATGCACCAGCTCAGAGGATTCACATCCAAAAACTGAGCCCTGAAGCAAGACAGAGTGGGATTTGTATAAGTGGCCTTACAGAATCAAAATAAAAGCAGTTCATCATACAGTCACTGGTCACTTAATCTCTAGCATCACATAACTTGTGACTGCATAGCTGGTGGCCTTGTAGCTGCATTAAAAGAAAAATAAGAACTGGCTAGAGACAGACATTTGTAAAACATAATCATGCTAATGGTGCTTAAGAAGCCTGGGAAAAGAGTAACAGTAAAAGAACCTGTCTTTCTCCTTTTTTTTTTTCTTTCATCCTTGCTCTGGAAGGGAGGGGGATGTCTGGAGCCCCTTCCTTTGGCCTTGGCAATTCGGACTGCGTTATCTTCTAACTGTCCTTGAAGTGAGCTGCCAGGCAGAGGAAAACTTGTTCTTTTCTTTTTAACCCTTGCCTTGTGACGTTCTGGGCCTTAGCTTTTACTTTGCTTGCAGTGAATAAATGCAGTGCTTTTGTTATGATGATTATTATTTAAATTTCTGCCTCGCCATGGCATAGAGGCAGGAAATATTGTGCCAGTTCCTCTTACATTTTGTTGCCTGGAACTCAGTTCTATTGCCATGCCTTTCTGAAGGGGAGAAAATATAGGCTGGCAGGTGCTCTCAGGAAGAAGACAGGATAAATTTGCTAGTTAGTGGTCCCCAACACCAGGGACCTTTCGCTGCTTTTGCTTTAGAGTTGCTCAGCTTAGAATCCTGATGTTGAGATGAAGAATGAGAAGGAGGATGGGAGGCCGAGGCGGGCAGATCACGAGGTCAGGAGATCGAGACCATCCTGGCTAACACGGCGAAACCCCATCTCTACTAAAAGTACAAAAAATTAGCCAGGCATGCTGGTGTGTGCCTGTCATCCCAGCTACTCAGGAGGCTGAGGCAGGAGAATGACATAAACCCGGGAGGCGGAGCTTGCAATGAGCCGAGATCGCGCCACTGCACTCCAGCCTGGGTGACACAGCGAGACTCCATCTCAAAAATAAATACATAAATAAATAAGAATGAGAAGGAGGAGAAAGAAAAGCAATAGAAGAGGAAAAAGGAAAAGGAGGAAGGATAGAAAGAAGGAGCAGAGGTCTTCAAT
>NW_012116010.1:1631556-1632675 GCF_000951035.1 Colobus angolensis palliatus | reverse complement strand
CTCGTGTTACTCTTTCTTTATCAGTTAATCAGAAAATATCACCTGCCCCTTGCTACTTCAATTAATCAGAAAACATCATCTGCCCCTGGATCCTTTGATGACCATTGCTGATTTGCAGAGCTGAGTACTTTTTTTTTTCTCTCTCTCTGTCTTCATTGGGTTCTCTATTCAAGGGCCATCTGATACGGTTTGACTGTGTCGGCACCCAAATCTCACCTGAAATTTTAATCACCCCCCCGTGCGAAGGGCAGGGCCAGGTGGAGATCATCGAATCATGGCCGTGGTTTCCCCGGACTGTTCTCCCGGGAGTGAGTAAGTTTCATGAGATCTGACGGTTTTATAAACGGGAGTTCCCCTGCACACGCCTTCTCGCCTGTCGCCGTGGAAGACAAGACTTTGCTTCTGCTTAGCTTTCCGCCATGAGGGTGAGTCCGTGAAATCTCTTTTCCTTTATAAATTACCCAGTCTCGGGTATGTCTGTGAGCAGCATGAAAACAGACCAACACGATGTCTGTTCTTCTTCTGCGGACTCACTGTTCTCTCATCCACATTGTCCCTCTCTTGGCTGCAGTCCTTCTACCTTTCCTCAGCCCTGCTTTGTTAGAAACCCCATCTCCACACGCTGTTTCACGGCTCTTGGCCACATCTCATGTATTTGTTACTCCTGTAATTGTAGGAATGTGTTTGATTCTCAGTTTTCCCCTTAGGTGCTTCATCTTGCTGTTCAAATCATTTCCTTGTGTTATCGCCTTGCTTGGTGCTGTCGTTTGTTGAATTTACTGTTGCTGTTAAATGACATTAATCCAGCAGCTTCGCCCAGGAGAGCATTTTCTCCTGTCGTCTATGTTGTGGTTTGTTTTTTTTTTTTTTTTCCAGGCTGGATTTTCATCCGCCTTTTACGGTTTCCATTACCAAGACGTTGCTTTCCTTTTCTGGGTTGTTAGGTTTGCCACGTTGTGGTTTATTCCGCTCTTGGTTTTAGGAGCAAATGATGTTTGACATCTGCGTGCTCTCATGAAACAGGTGGCTATCGCCCGGGTGCGGTGGCTCAGGCCTGTCGTCCCAGCACTTTGGGAGGCTGAGGCGGGGGGATCACCTGAGGTCAGGAGTTCGAGACCA
>NW_012116010.1:1624266-1629054 GCF_000951035.1 Colobus angolensis palliatus | reverse complement strand
ACTCCGTCTCAAAAGAAAAAAAAAAAAAAAGGGGGGGGGCCAGATAGGGTCAGACACAGTGGTCTACTAAGTGTCTTCTGTTAGCACCAGCATACTTACAAAGGGGGTTACTGTCCTCACGAACGGGTGAGGTCAGAGCCAAAGTCTAACTCTTTCCCCTCTTGGTCTCTTCCTTGAGCTCACAGTGTACATCTGTTACCAGATGGTCTTTGTTCTTAGAGCTTCCAAGATGCCAGCAAGCCTTTCGCTCTCTGACCTGCGGTTCTTGGCCTTATGGATTTCAAGGAATGGAACCTCAGGCCTTGCAGTGAGTGTCATAATTGTATTAGAAGTCGTGAGTCATGGAAGGGACCCACGGAACCCAGCGACTGGTGTTCCGCTTGAGTAGGACGAACCCAGGCCCTTAGCCACGTGGGAACTGTGGCCAGCCTCTAGCCTGATTGGGAGCGGCAGTGGGCGCCTCCCTGGATCAGATGCACAGTGCACACGCTGCCTGACCCGGAGGGGTGGAAGTCAGTGGCGGGTCTCTGACAGCTGTGTTCCCCAGTGGTAGACGGTGAGCGAAAGCTCAGCTCGAGCCGGAACAAAGACGGAGCAGAAGAGTGTGCAGTTGCAACCTCTACTAGTGTGAAAACAGAGCAGGGGAGGGGACCCAAAGGGGGTTGCCACTGCCGGCTCAAATGCCTGGGTTTCTATCCCGATCTCTGTCCCTCCCCCTGTGCTCCCAGGCGATAGATGATTTGACTATTTCTTTACCTCCTGCTTTCAGCCTAGTTTGTATTTTAGCGCGTTCCCTCTTTACTACCTGATTGCTCGGGTGTGAGCTGAGTTACAGGCCCTGTGTTTAAAGGTGGGTGCGGTCACTTCCCCAGCTAGGCTTAGGAACTCTGAGTCGGCCTAAGAAATCCAGCTGGTCCTGTCTCTCCCGTTGGCTGCGGTTTCCAGTCCGTCTTCCTCACCCCTGGAAGATAAGAGGCAGGAAAAAGAGAAGGAAAGAGAAGAGAGAGACAGCCACACCCATTCCCACAGCGTCTACCTTTGTAAGGATTCACCTGCCATCCAGGTGATGGGGTTGCGGTCTGTGACCCCAGTGCAAATCCCACTGTGAATGGTCGTCATCCCCACGTGTCCTGGGCGGGGCTCCCTGGAAGGTGACTGAATCACCGCAGTGGGTTTTTCAGTGCTGTTCCCACGAGAGTGAGGAAGTCTCACGAGATCTCAGGGTTTGATAAAGGGGAGTTGCCCTCCACACAGTGTCTTGCTTTTGCCGCCATGGAAGATGTGGCTTTGCTCGTCCTTTGTTTGCCACCATGATTGTGAGGTCTCCCCGGCCGTGGGGAAGAAACACTGCTGTCGGCAGAAAGGGGCGGCTGAGTCCATTTAACCGTGACTCCTCGTTCCGGCTGCAGGAGCCCCGGACCCCCACGTGCTCTGGTCCCGGCCAAGGCGTGGCCAGCTGCCCTCCCAGGCCCGCCGGACACAGAAGGGAAACTGAGGCAGGGGTGGCACCTGTCTGATGGCGGCGGCTCCTGCCTCACGGCCACCGCCCTCCTGCCAGCCTAGCTCAGCCTGTCCTCACCTCTCCCCCGGCTTCTCTCTCACCCCTTTCTCTGTCCTCCTTCTCGCTCTCTTTTCTCTGTCTCCCTCTCTCCCCTGCTCCCAGTCTCTCTGTCTCTTTCCTTCTCAGTCTCTCTCTGTCTCCCTTTCTGCCTCTCTGTCTCTGCCTCTGTCTGTCTGTCTCTGTCTTCCTTTCTGCCTCTGTCTCTCTGTCTCTGCCTCTGTCTCTCTCTATCTCTCCCTCTCTGTCTCCCTCTCTGTCTCTCTGTCTCTGTCTGTATCTCTCTCCCTTTCTGCCTCTTTCTGTCTCTCTTTGTCTCTGCCTCCCTGTCTCTCTGCTTATCTCTGTCTCTGTCTCCCTGTCTGACTCTGCCTCTGTCTCTCTGTCTCCCTGTCTGTCTCTCTGTCTCTGTCTCCCTCTCTGCCTCTCTCTGTCTCTGTCTTCCTTTCTGCCTCTGTGTCTCTGTTTCTGCCTCCTGCTCTGTCTGTCTCTGTCTCTATCTCTCCCTCTCTGTCTCCATCTCTGTCTCTCTGTCTCTGTCTGTATCTCTCTCCTTTTCTGCCTCTGTTTGTCTCTGCCTCCCTGTCTCTCTGCTTATCTCTGTCTCTCTGTCTCTATCTCCCTCTCTGACTCTGCCTCTCTCTCTCTGTCTCCCTCTCTGTCTTTCTGCCTCTGTCTCTCTGTCTCTGTCTCCCTCTCTGCCTCTGTCTCTCTGTCTCTTCCTTTCTGCCTCTGTGTCTCTGTTTCTGTCTCTGCCTCTCTGTCTCTCTGTCTCTCTTTTTCTTGCCGCCATTTCACACTCTCCACCAGTCCCTGGCGTCCTGGACTTCCCGGGAGAACATGTCCGAGGCCGACAGAAAGAAATGCTGGGACGGACACGGCTTCATCCGTGCCTCCCGGAGGGCTGTCGGCGTCGCACTGAAATCCTCCTGTGGGCCTGCTGGCTCCACCTGAGTCCCGGCATGTCCTCGAGAAACTAGGAAAGAATGAAGATTGCACTGTGTCACCGCTACGTGCCTTTTCTCTGAATGTCTGAGACTGTGGCTAGAGGCATTTGAACGTAAGGATGACTGCTGGCTGGGGCGCGTCACAGGTCATTTCACGATTTTGCAGGATTCAGCCACCTGTCCTTGATTGCTCAGTGACCGGGCTGGGCTGGGCTGGCCTTTCCATGATGGTCATTTTTGAGTGATGATTGGAACATGAAGGATTTGTTTTAAACCGGCAGCTGCTTTAAAATAGATTTTTTTTGTAGAGAAACCCCAAGAGAATTCACTGAAGGTTCCCATCAAATGATCACAGTCCTTCCCCGAATGGTTCTAATGCCCCCGGGACAGCTGTTCCTTGTTCTTTTGGAAAATCAGAATATACCAAAACGGTCAGTGCCTTGCTATTTTCCTGGCAAGGACGGAAACCTGGGTGGATGTTGCTAACCCTTTATTTTTCCATGATTACTGTTTCCATCATTAAGTGCCTGTCTTACCTCCCTACAGACACACGTGCATGCAGGCATATGCACGCACGTCCACTCACACACACGCATGTGTACACACACACGCAGAGACACACACACACGTGTACACAGACAGACACACAGGCACACACATATACACAAAAAGACAGACACACAGACACACACATGCATGTGTACACACAGACACACAGACACACACACATGCATGTGTACACACACAGACACACAGACACACAGACACACACACATGCATGTGTACACACAGACACACAGACACACACACATGCATGTGTACACACACAGACACACAGACACAGACACACACACATGCATGTGTACACACACACGCAGAGACATACACACACAGACACACATGTGTACACACACAGACACACACAGGCACACACGTATACACAAAACAGACACACAGACACACACACATGCATGTGTACACACACACACGCAGACACGTGTACACAGAGAGACACACACACAGGCACACACATATACACAAAAAGACACACACAGACACACACATGCATGTGTACACACAGACACACACACAGACACATACACAGACACACACACAGGCACACACATACAGATACACAAAAAGACACAGACATGCATGTGTACACACATGCAGACACACACAGACATATGCATGTGTACACACACACACAGACACACGTATACACACACAGACACACATACAGATACACAGACACACAGATACACACAGACAACACTCACAGACACAAAGACACACACACACACAGACACACACACAGTGCCTGAGTTCTATAGAACGCAGAAATCAGCCTCTTGTCTTCTGTTTAACCAAAGTCAACAAGTAAACGTGATTTCCTATGTCCTCTGTTTCTGTTTCTTTTTCTTTTCCTTTTTTTTGAGGTGGAGTCTCACTCTCGTTGCCCAGGCTGGAGTGCAGTGGCTCCATCTCGGCTCACAGCAACCTCTGCCTCCTGAGTTCAAGCCATTCTCCTGCCTCAGCCTCCTGAGTAGCTGGGATGACAGGCGGCCACCACCACGCCCGGCTAATTTTGTATATTTTATAGAGACGGGTTTCACCATGTTGGTCAGGCTGGACTCAAACTCCTGACCTCAGGTGATCCACCTGCCTCGGCCTCCCAAAGTGCTGGGATGACAGGTGTGAACTGCCGCGCCCGGCCTGTCCTCTGTTTCTTTAAATGCAAAGATGATAGTTAAGACAGCGTGTTCACGTTGCATTGATTCATATGATTCTCATCACCTTGAGTATATATTATCCTGATAAGACAATTATTATAATTCCTTGTATTACTGTTCTCGCACTGCCATAACAAAATACCAGAGACTGGGAGGCTTAAACAGCAGACATTGGTTCTCCCACAGTCCTGGAGGCTGGAGGTCTGAGATCCAGGTGTGGGCAGGGCTGGTTCCTCCTGAGGTGGCTCTCCTGGGCTTGGAGATGCCGTCTTCTCCCTGTGTCCTCACAGGCTCGTCCCTCTGTGTGTGTCTGGTCCTCATCTTTTCTTCTTATAAGGACCCCAGTCCTACTGGATGAGGGCCCACCCTACTGACCTCATTTTACCTGAATCCCGTCTTTAAAAGCCCGATCTCCAAATACAGCCACGTGTTGAGGTCCTGGGGGTCAGGGGTGCAACCTAGGAGTTTAGTGAGACACAGTTCAGTCCGTCATACTCATCTTTTCCCGAGAAAGTAAAGACTTCCAAAGACGACAATGACTTCCTTAAGG
>NW_012116010.1:1623623-1624216 GCF_000951035.1 Colobus angolensis palliatus | reverse complement strand
ACACACACATGCATGTGTACACACACACGCAGAGACATACACACACAGACACACAGGCACACACGTATACACAAAAAGACGGACACACAGACACACACACGCATGTGTACACACAGACACACAGAGACACACGTGTACACAGAGAGACACACACACAGGCACACACATATACACAAAAAGACACACAGACACACACACAGACACACACATGCATGTGTACACACACGCAGACACACACACAGACATATGCATGTGTACACACAGACACACACACAGACACAGACATACAGATACACAAAAAGACACAGACATGCATGTGTACACACATGCAGACACACACAGACACATACACATGTGTACACACACACACACAGACACACGTATACACACACAGACACACACACAGATACACAGACACACAGATACACACAGACAACACTCAGACACAAAGACACACACACACACAGACACACACACAGTGCCTGAGTTCTATAGAATGCAGAAATCAGCCTCTTGTCTTCTGTTTAACCAAAGTCAACAAGTAAACGTGATTTCCTATGTCCTCTGTTTCTGTTTCTTTTTCTTTTCCTTTT
>NW_012116010.1:1618188-1618923 GCF_000951035.1 Colobus angolensis palliatus | reverse complement strand
TTCGAGACCAGCCTGGCCAACACGGTGAAACCCCGTCTCTACCAAAAATACAAACATTAGCCGGGTGTGGTGGCGGGCGCCTGTAGCCCCAGCTACTCGGGAGGCCGAGGCGGGTGTGGTGGCAGGCATGTGTAAATCCCAGCTACTTGGGAGGCTGACGCGGGAGAATCCCTTGAACCCAGAGGGTGGTGGTTGCTGTGAGCCGAGATGGCGCCACTGCACTCCAGCCTGGGTGACAGAGCGAGACTTTGTCCCAGAAAACAAAACAAGACAAAATAAAACAAAAAACAAATGCTACCCAAGTCATTCAGGTTTCAGCATGTCCTGCCGAGGAATCAGTGGGACTCCCAGATGCGTGAAAGCAGAGGAGAATTAATGAACAGGCTACGTGTCACGTCCCCGGGCACTCAGCCACAGCGCACCTGCACTCACGTATGCACTGGGGATGTCCTGTCTGACTCTCAGCAGTGCTGGACTGTGAGCTATGAGAACTGATCCCCGGCGAGGCACGAGTCAAACCCGACCTCTGACTCCTCAACCCTCTTCCAACACGTTCTCCCCGAGCCTGATTATGTCAGGTGAGGCCAGAAGGTAGAGAGAAAAAGACGAGCCTTTCTGGTGCAGGGCAGGCAAGTCCCTAAGTTAGGGCAACCTAGGAGAGTTCTTGGCTTTGTCCAGAAAAGAATTCAGGAGTGAGCTGGTGGTGTTAGACGGCAACTTTTTTTCTTTTCTTTT
>NW_012116010.1:1613823-1616968 GCF_000951035.1 Colobus angolensis palliatus | reverse complement strand
GATGACAGGCATGAGCCACCACGCCCGGCCTAGACAGCAGGGTTTTTTGAAGCATCCTGGCTGTGCGCAGCTGTGGCCAAGGCACGGCTCCTTCCAGAGTGGGGCTACCCCAGAGGCCATGCACCTGGAGTAGAAGCTTAGAGGCAGTTGTACAGTTATATTGATACCCACTGCTAATTACATGCCAATGAAGGGGGGGATGATGCAGACATTTCCAGAAAAAGGGTGGTAACATCTGGATCGTTGGATAGCTGCCGTGGAAACGGACTGGCGTATCTGGCTGTTGCCGTGGCAATGGTAAACTGACAGGGCACGCTGGGGGGCGTCTCTGACACACAGGCGCTTCTGCTCTGTGCCTGTTTTAGCTCGTTCTACCTCGCTCTTTTTTTTTTTTTTTTTTCTTATGAGACAGAGTCTGGCTCTGTTGTCACCCAGGGTAGAGTGCTATGGCACAGTCACAGCTCACTGCAGCCTCAACCTCCTGGGCTCAAGCGATCCTCCTGTCTCAGCCTCCCTCCCGATGAAGTGGGACTCTAGGCGGGCGCCACCATGACCAGATAATTTTTGTATTTTGAGTAGAGATGGGGTTTTGCTACGTTGGCTGAAGGGGGCCTGCTCCTCCACTCCTGTGGGTATTTCTCATCAGGTGAGGACGAGAGACTGAGGAAAGAAAGAAGACACAGAGAGCAAGCATAGAGAAAGACTAGTGGGCCCAGGGCACCTGCACCAGCACGGGTCTCTGAGTTCTCTCAGGATTGACTGATTCCTATTTTCACTGTCTCGGCAAGGGGAGACAGTGGTTCTCCCCACCACCACGGGTGGCAGGAGAACAGGGTGATGCTGGGGAGAAGGTCAGCAGGAAAACATGTGAGTAAAGGAATCTGCCTCATAAATAAGTTCAAGGGAAAATACTGTGCCCGGTGCCCGTAGTCTGGGTTTATGTTTCTCTTGACCCAGACATCTCAGTGTAGCAGAAAAACAGAGCAGTATTGCTGCCAGCGCATCTCGCCTCCAGCCACAGGACGGTTTTCTTCTATCTCAGAATAGAATGAATGGACAGCTTTACACTGAGACGTTCCATTCGCAGGGACATGTGGGAAACAGAGGCCTTCTTCTTAACCATAAAGAGGCCTTCCTCTTTTACTAAATCCTCCTCAGCACAGACCCTTCACCCGTGACGGGCTGGGGGACGGTAAGATCTTTCCCTTCCCACGAGGCCGTAGCTCAGGCTGTCTTCGTGGGGGGAGACCTTGGACGATACCCAGGCTTTCTTGGGCAGTGCATCGTGTCCCTGGTTAATAGAGAATGGAGAACGGCGCTGACTTTTACCAAGCATACTAAATCCCTTAAACCTTGAGTCCATACAGCACATGTTTCTGTAAGCACAGGGTTGGGGCTACAGTTACAGGTGAACAGTATCCCAAAGCAGAACAACTTTCTTAGTACAGATCAAAACGGAGTTTGCTATGTCTTCCTTTTGCGACACAGACAGTCACAGTCTGATGTCTCCTTTTTTCCCGCCCCCCCCCCCCCAACAGTTGGCCAGGCTGGTCTCGGACTCCCGACCTCAGGTGACCCACCCACCTCGGCCTCCCAAAGTGCTGGGATGACAGGCGGGAGGCACCGTGCCCGGCCGCTCTTCCTCACTTCCATTGAACTGGAGAGTTTAGAAGAGCTCTTTTAACTCGATGTTCTAATTGAAATTCCCAAATTCTTGTTCATCTTCTTTAAAATTCAAAACCAAATGCGAAAGGCTTTCATTAAGATCGGGTTCATCAGTTTCTCTGTGAAAACCTATCGGCTGATTATTTATTATTTGTTTATTTGTTTATTTATTATTTTTGACGGAGTCTCGCTCGGTTGCCGGCTGGAGTGCAGTGGTGCGATCTCAGCTCACTGCAACCTCCGCCTCCCGGGTTCAAGTGATTCTCCTGCCTCAGCCTCCCACGTAGCTGGGACTATAGGCGCCCGCCACCACGCCCGGCTAATTTTTTGGAGTGTTTTTTTTTGTATTTTAGTAGAGGTGGACTTTCACCATGTTGGCCAGGATGGTCTCAATCTCCCGACCTCATGATCCACCAGCCTCAGCCACCCAAAGTGCTGGGATTGCAGGCGTGAGCCACTGCGCCCGGCCCATGTCGGCTTATGTATTTAATTTTGTGCTGTCACAGGGAGGCTGGTGGAGATTAAATACGCACACTCTCCACCGTGGCTTTGAGGAATATAAAATTTTCGTTTCCCTCCCCCATTTGCTATTTTCTGCCTTAAATTTGCATTTGAATTTGCCAACGGTCTTTGTATGTACAGCGTCCAGTACGTTATAGACACTGAAGCTTTGTCTTTCACTCAACTGAAGTCTGTTCTTATTGTTACTGTTCTTTGAACGGCACAGTTTGACACCTTTGCAGTAACGATTATAAAAGCATGTTTGGGGCCGGGCACGGTGGCTCACGCCTGTCATCTCAGCACTTTGGGAGGCCGAGGCGGGCAGATCACGAGGTCAGGAGTTCGAGACCAGCCTGACCAACAGGCTGAAACCCTGTCTCTAGTATAAACACAAAAATTAGCCAGAGCCGGACAAGGTGGCGGGCGCCTGTAGTCCCAGCTACTCGGGAGGCTGAGGCAGCAGAATGGCGTGAACCCGGGAGGCGGAGCTTGCAGTGAGCTGAGATCACACCACTGCACTCCAGCCCGGGCGACAGAGCGAGACTCCGTCTCAGAAAAAAAGAAAAAAAAAAAAAGAATGCAGAAGCATTGCCTGCCGTCATCACTCATGCAGCCTAGGCTGTCTTGAAATTCATGCCGTGCCTCCTGGCCATGCACGGGCTTATGTATCCGGCAATTACTTATTGAATGACTACTTGAGTTAGGGGCAGGGGTGCTGAAGGGGAGTAAAGTAGGTTGTTCAGGGGGAAACACTGGGAAGAAAGGGAGTGGATGATTCAAGCCAAGGTGGAGTCAACCAAAACAACAACAACAACAACAAAATGCTAAATGTAGTGATTGAGGTTTCAGCATCTCCTGCAGAGGAATCAAGGGTACCCTGGAGGCGTAAAAACAGAGGATAATCAGCCGGGTGTGGTGGCTCAGGCCTGTCATCCCAGCACTTTGGAAGGCCAAGCGGGGACGAGGAGGGGGTGGATCA
>NW_012116010.1:1610177-1613680 GCF_000951035.1 Colobus angolensis palliatus | reverse complement strand
AAAGTCTTGCTCTGTTGCCCAGGCTGGAGTGCGGTGGCGCGATCTCGGGTCACTGCAACCTCTGCTTTCTGGGTTGAAGCGATTCTCCTGCCTCAGCCTCCCGAGTAGCTGGGATTGCAGGCGCACACCACTACGCCTGGTTCATTTTTGTATTTTTAGTAGAGACGGGGTTTCACCGTGTTGACCAGGCTGGTCTCGAACTCCTGACCTCGTGATTAGCCTGCCTTGACCTCCCAAAGCGCTGGGATGACAGGCGTGAGCCACCGTGTCCGGCCCCCATAGTTTCTTTATCTCATGTCTTGTCCTATTCCCCCCAACGCGCGTGCACACACACACACACCTGTGTCACATTCTTGTAAACAGTTTCTCTTTTTAAAATATTTTTAGAGACAAGGTTCTGGTCTGTCATCCAGTGGCATGATCACGGCTCACTGAAGCTTCAGATGCCTGGGGTGAAGTGATCCCCCCATCTCAGTCCCCCAAATAACTGGGATTAGAGGCATGTGCCAGCATGCCTGGCTAATTTTTTCTTTTCTTTCTTTTTTTTTTTTTTTTAAATAGAGATGGGGTCTTGCTTTGTTGCCCAGGATGGTGTTGAACTCCTGGCCTCAAGTAATCCTCCTGCCTTGGGCTCCCAAAGTGCTGGGATGACAGGTGTGAGCCACTGCACCTGGTCAACACTGTTTTTGAAAGGATCACACGATGTCTTCTGAAAATGTTTTGGCATCATTTCCTGAGATGCTTTTCCCTCCATCTCATTTTCTTTGGACTGGATGAAATCCTTACCCTCTCTGCAAGATACATTTGGATTTTTGGCGTGAGAAAACCCAGAGGTCTCTCTTTGAGGGGGTAATAAATCCTGAAGACTGTCTTGCTCACTGCAATATCAGGAATCAGCTTGCAGACAGCTCCTCACACCTCTGTGCAGGCTCTCCTGACTCTCCGCAAAGTCGGCAGCAGGGTGGTACTTGGGCATGGGTCAGCTGGCTTAGGTAAATGCATTACCACTGAGTATTTCTTTGGACTGGATGAAATCCTTACCCTCTCTGCAAGATACATTTGGATTTTTGGCGTGAGAAAACCCAGAGGTCTCTCTTTGAGGGGGGAATAAATCCTGAAGACTGTCTTGCTCACTGCAATATCAGGAATCAGCTTGCAGACAGCTCCTCACGCCTCTGTGCAGGCTCTCCTGACTCTCCGCAAAGTCGGCAGCAGGGTGGTACTTGGGCATGGGTCAGCTGGCTTAGGTAAATACATTACCACTGAGTATTTCATCCATCTGCTGGTATCAGCCCTACCCTTTCTCAGCACTCTGCAGATTTCTGCTAAAGAGCTTGAAGGACTGCCCGGGAATGTGTTCTAAAGATGAGTCGTCTTTGCACGGCAGGGTTTGTTCAGCCACAGGCGAGGATGACAGCATAGGAAGACGGGAAAGGCTGAAACTCAGTAATACTCAGCTAGAGTCTGGACTGACCACGCTCTCAGCCCGGCGAGCTCTCTCTCATGGTGATTCACCATCTCCCTTTCCAGGAGCTTTGCAGGACGATGGCATGAAAGCTTTTAGAACTCATTTAGCCGTGATGATGAATTTGCAATGAGGGATAAAGGTTGTCGTCTCAAGCCAAAGATTGCCTTCCTTCACTGACTCGACCCAGATCAGAGATGGAAAAAATGTGCACTTGAGAATGACACTAAATGTTTAATGCTTTTTAATAGCTCTTTCAGAGATTACTCAGGGTGAGCCGGAGCTTTGCAAACAAACGCTTATCCCCACACACTGTGTTTACCTGGTGCGATTGGATGCCTTTCATTCAGGACTGTCCCTGAAGGTCACTGCCTGTATCCTGTCCACCAGGGATTAAAAGCAAATCAGATTACAGAAATGGCTGAGCTGCCTTTAGGCATAGTTGTAATAGAGGCTTTAGGGTGTGTATTGATGTGAGAGCTTGGGGGTTATTTGCAAGGTACATGGAGCTTGAATGTTGCATCAGGATTAGGCTTGGCTGACACAGAAACCCTAAAACAACAGTGCTTTAAAGCAACAGAAGTTGGTTCCTCTCTTACGTCAAGGTGACCCTGAGGTACACGGGCCGGGGCTGGTATTGTGGCTTTGTGTCACACAGTCCTCAAAAATAAGGCTCATTTTCTTTCCTTGCTTTCCCTCCCCTAGGTCATATTCCCTTTGTCCTCATGATCCAAGATGGTAGCTCTCACACTCCAGGAAGCAAGTGGAGGGAGGAGAGAAGAGGAAGAGGGCAAAAGGCAAATCATGTATGACTTTGATGGAAAGTTTCTAGTATGTGGCAGCAGCACTGGGTACAGAAAGAAAAAGGTTTCGCATTTCTAAGGAGTGGGTAGAGTGATGTCATTAATGTTAAGCTCTGTGGCCTTGGGAAAGGCTCAACTTCTGTGAATCCAAGTTTTGTCTTCTGTAACATGATGATGGTGATCGTGATAATGGTGATGGTGATGGTGATGGTGATAATGGTGATGATGGTGATGATGCTGGTCATGATGGTGATGGAGATGATAGTCATAGTGGGATGGTGATGATGTGATGGTGATGATAGTGATTGTGATAATGGTGATGGTGATAATGATGGTGATGGTGATGATGATGACAGTGATGATATGATTGATGGTGATGATGTGAGGGTGATGATGTGAGGGTGATGATGTGAGGGTGATAATGGTAATGATGATGATGGCGATGATGGTGATAATGATGATGGTGATGGTGATAATGGTAATGATGATGATGATGACGGTGATGGTGATAATGATGACGGTGATGATGTGATGGTGTTGATGATGTTACGGTGAAAATGTGATGGTGATGATGGTGATGATGGTGATGATATGATGATGATGATGTTGATGATGGTGATGTTGATGATGGTGATGGTGATGATGGTGATGATGATGGTGATGGTATGGTGATGGTGAGGATGATGACAGTGAGGATGATGACAGTGAGGATGTGATGGCGATGGTATGGTGATGGTGATGATGGTATGGTGATGGTGATGGTGATGATGGTATATGGTGGTGGTGATGGTGATGGTATGGTGATGGTGATGATGATGACAGTAATGATGTGATTGATGGTGATGATGATGATGGTGATGATGAGGGTGATGATGTGAGGGTGGTGATGTGAGGGTGATGGTGGTGATGATGGTGATGGTGATAATGATGATGGTGATAATGATGATGGTGATAATGATGATGGTGATGGTATAGGGATGGTGATGATGATGACGGTGATGGTGATAATGATGACGGTGATGATGTGATGGTATTGATGATGTTAGGGTGAAAATGTGATGGTGATGATGGTGATGATGGTGATGATATGATGGTGATGGTGATGTTGATGGTGATGTTGATGATGGTGATGATGATGGTGATGTTGATGGTGATGGTGATGTTGATGATGATGGTGATGGTGATGATGATGGTGATGGTGATGATGATGGTGATGGTGATGGTGATGATGATGA
>NW_012116010.1:1604064-1609740 GCF_000951035.1 Colobus angolensis palliatus | reverse complement strand
GGTGATGATTGTGATAATGATGATGGTGATGATGTGATGGTGATGATGATGATATTGATGGTGATGATGGTGATAATGATGACAGTAATGGTGTTGATGGTGATAATGATCGTGATGATGTGGTGGTCATGATAATAATGGTGATGATGGTGATAGCAATGATCATGATGATAATAGTGGCAATGATGGTGATGATAATGGTGATGGTGATGATGATGATGATGATGATGGTGATAACAGTGATGGTGGTGATAATGATGATGATGGTGATGGTAATGATGATGGTCATAGTGATAATGGTGATGGTGGTGATAATAATGATGAGGGTGGTGATAATGTCACCTGTCCCACAGAACTATTAGAAGAGACAAATGAGCTAAATTATACAGTTTCTTGAAAATCATAATGTGTTATACAAACAATAGTTGTTGTAGTAGTGGGCCATTTCTGGTGAAAATCTCTTTTCTCTTGAAGGCTCACATTGCAAAATAACCACTTCAATTAATTAGAAAGGGATTATTTAATTATTTATTATTTATGCATTTGTTTCTTTGTGTGTGTATGTGCCTGTACAAGTGGAAGCATTTGTTTATCAAGACAGATATATGAATAGATACCCATTGGGTTTTACAATCAAGATAGAGATTTTAAAACACTCTTCAGTAAAGATTAACAATTTTTCTTTTTCCAAACTTTCTCCTTACAATGGATAGGCTTGGTTGCAATTTTATGCCATATCCTGATTATTTGTTCCATATGCCCATTGCATCTTGGATGTGAAGTACTCATTTCCGTCTCCCTGGTACTTGGCTCAGTGTCTGACACCTACGAGGTGCTCTGCAAAAGTGTCGGGTTGAATTACATTCTGCAATAGTGTTAATGAGCCAGATCGAGGTGATGGGTGTGGGGGAGAGCCGGATATGGCAAGGTGAAACAGAGAGGGGGAAAAAAATAGAACAAACAACAGAGAAATAAATGAGGTAGAAAAAGGTCAGAGCAATAGCCTGAGAGAGAGAGAGAGAGCGAGAGAGAGAGAGAAAAGCACAGACAACTACACTGGGTCTTTCCTATCCATCCATCTAATTTATCAGCAAGTCCCCAATCTGCCCACATCTCACCACTGCACCTCTGTCCTCAATCTGACCCAAGTTGCAATAATTTCTCCCTGAACAACCAATATAGTTTTTATCTATTCCTCCCATCACCTCCTTCCCCACTATAGTCTAGCTCAAGTGTCTCAACTGGGCTTGTCCCAGAAACAGACCCTGGGTTAAGGATTGGGTAATGGAAAGGGCAGGGACTCTGGCCAGGGTAGGGGCTCTGGCCAGGGCAGAGGTTCAGGGGAAGGTTATACAGGGAAAGGAATCCACCAATGAGGGGGAAATTATTAAGCCAGCTCTCCAGAGGGCACCTAGGACATAATCTCATTGGGATGCTCTGGGAAACAGCATAAAACACCCACCTGGGAATTATCCTAGCAGAGGGGTGAGGGAGCTGGGGTGTTGATACTCTACATCCATCAGTAACCGGTGGAGAATGTGACTTTCCTGCACTTTCAGCTTGGCACTTGACATGGTGTGGATTTGTGTCCCCGCCCGAAGCTCATGTCAAACTGTGATTCTCCGCTAATAGGGGAGGGGTCTGGTGGGAAGTGATTAGATCACGGGGAAAGATTTCTTCCTTGCTCCTCTCATGATAGGGAGTGAGTTCTGATGAGATCTGGCTGTTTAAAAGTGTGTAGCACTTCTGCCTTTGCTCTCTTCCTCCTGCGCACGCGATGTAAGACGTGCATGATGTGAAGTTGTCATTTAGGACCGTGGGCCCGGGCTTGAGGGTGGAGCCCTTGCCAGGGATCCCACCCTTTTCTGCCCAGTATTTCCCTGCCTCCTGTGCATATCACCACGAGCTACATGGAGTTCCCAAAGAGGCAAGTCTCCTTAGTGCTTCCCATTCACTTGGTAGTCAGAGCCACCGTCACGCAGGCTCAAGCTACCCCCCAAGTTACTTCACATTGCAAACCATACAAAATAGAATACTTAATCAATATGCAAATGGTACAGGTTAAACATTCCACGACAAACAAAGCAACATTGACCATCAGGAGAAAGGGGATAGAAAAAAGGGTTAATAAGGTTGGGTGCAGTGTCTCACGCCTGTAATCCCAGCTCTTTGGGAGGCCAAGGCGGGTAGATCATGAGGGGTTAGGAGTTCGAAACCAGCCTGGCCAACATGGTGAAACCCCGTCTCTACTAAAAGCAAAAAAATTAGCCGGGCGAGGTGGCGGACGCCTGTGGTCTCAGCTACTTGGGAGGCTGAGGCAGGAGAATGGTGTGAACCCGGGAGGCGGAGCTTGCAGTGACCTGAGATCCGGCCACTGCACTCCAGCCTGGGTAACAGAGCAAGACTCCATCTCAGAAAAAAAAAAAGAAAAGAAAAAAGGATGAAACCAGTCCAAGAAGAGGGACATGGAGAAGAACAATATCCTGTCATGGTCTGACATGGTCCTGACGTGGGTGGTCTGTTAACATATGGCAAGAAAGGGTCTTTGATGTGGGCAGAACCTTTGGCATACTCTGCACAGATAGGTGGAGGATTTTATTGAGTAATTGAAGTGGCTTTCTGCAGGACGGGGAGCTGGAAAGGGATGGAGTGGGAAAATAGTCTTCTCTTGCAGTTCTATTTGACTTTGTGCCAAGATGAGAGGACAAGGGAGAAAAGCTAGAAAGCAGCACACAGCAACTTTTGTCTCAGTTTCTGACAGCCTTCCAAGGGGTGTTGTGGAGGTGGAGGCTGGTAGGTCCGGCGGTGAGCTGCAGGCAAGGCTGGGTAGACAGCAAACCCTCCACAGTTCAGAGAAGCTGGCATTCTTTCCTCTCCTCACGGGGGTCTGACTTTCATTTACAATTCTCTGAGGGTTCACGCTCCGCAAAGCATCCCTGCACCGACCAACCTGCTCTGCCTGCATCTCTGGCTCAGGAGCAACTGGGCTCCCAGTGGTCCCAAGTACAGCACCCTCCCTCCTGGGTCTCAGCCTTATGAAGACTCAGGTGAGTGCATTTGAAGAAGGGTCCTCAGTTGATTCTCTGTTGCAGAGCGCCCAAAGACAAGCGGGCACAGACATAGCACCATAACCAGAAATCGCCTTTCATAGTCCCTAAATGTGCAGGGCTGGGCCCAAGTTAGGAATCTCCTTTTCCACTAAGTAGCTTGTGGAATGCACCGCTCTCTCACTCTCTCTCTTCCTCTCTTTTTTTTTTCTGTCTCTGCCTCTCTCTTCCTCCCTCTCTCTCTCTCTCTCCCACTCTCTCTGATTTCCTCTGTCCCTCTTCTCTCTGCCCCTAGTCTTCCTCTCTCTCAGTCCTCTGCCTCTCTCTCTTCCCGGCTTTCTGTCTCTCCTCCTCCCTCTCTCTCTCTTTCTTCCTCCCTCTCTGCCTCTCTTCCTGTCTGTCTCTCTCTCCCCCTTCCTCTCTCTCTTCCTCCCTCCCTCTCTGTCTCTCTCTCTCTCTTCTTCTCTCTCTCCCTCTTCCTGTTTCTCTTCCTCTCTCTCTTCCTCTGTCTCTTCCTCTCTCTCTCTCTCCTTCCTTCTCTTTCTTCTTCTCTTCCTCTCTCTGTCTCTCTCCCCTTTCCTCTCTCTTTCTCCTTCCCTCTCTCTCTCATTCTCTTCTTCTCTCTCTCTCGCCCTTCTTTTCTCTCTTCCTCTCTCTCTTCCTCCCTCTCTCTTCCTCTCTCTCTCCTTCCCTCCTGTCTTTCTTCCTCTCTTCTTCTCTCTGTATCTCTCTCCCTCTTCCTTCCTCCTTCTCTGTCTCTCTCTCATTCTCTTCTTCTCTCTACCCCTTTTCCTGCCTCTCTTCCTCTCTCTTCCTCCCTCTCTCTCCTTCCTTCTCTTTCTTCCTCTCTTCCTCTCTCTGTCTCTCTCTCCCCCTTCCTCTCTTTCTTCCACCCTCTCTCTGTCTCTCTCTCATTCTCTCCTCTCTCTTCCCCTTCCTGTCTCTCTTCTCCCCTCTCTCTCCCCTCTCTCTCCTTCTCTCTCTGCCTTTCTTCCTCTCTCTGTCTCTCTCTCCCTCTTCCTCTCTTTCTCCTTCCCTCTCTGTCTCTCTCACTCTCTTCTTCCCTCCCTCCTCCTTCCTGTCTCTCTTTCTGTCTTTCTCCCTCTCTTTTCCTTTATCTTTCTTTCTTTTTCCCTCTCTGCCTTTCTTCCTCTCTCTGTCTCTCTCTCCTCCCTCCTCTCTATTCCTCTCTCCCCTTCTCTCTCTTCGTCTCTCTCTCTCTGTCACACACATACACACACACACACACACACACACTCTCTCTCTCTCTCTCTCTCTCTCTCTCTCTCCCCCCAGGACCATATTCACCCATGCTTTTTAAAAGAGAATCAATTCTAGACATATTCTGGTAGAATATCACACAAGAAAAAAAATAAAGAAGTGTTTATGTGGAGATTTAAAAACCAACTGTAGAACCTATACTGTTCTGACTTCCTTTCAACCACAAGAAACGACACAGCAATACTGAGTAGCCAAGTAGTGATAGGAACTAACAGGAACAAAATATAAGAGATAAAGATTTCAGCAGATTCATAAAATGATTCTCCAAGTATCTCTTCCTAGGTTGGTCTGCTTCCCAGCTGGACATTATTCTTGGTAGCATATATCAACTGGGGAAATTTTAGAAAATATTGTAATTATAAAGTCTTCCAGTTTAAATTGCAATGTGGCAAAAGACGTTTCCCCTAGTTACAGGGCCATCATCCACAGAGGAAAAATATCAAACAAATTAAAATAAACTCATAGAGGTCTCATTAATACGCACACGATTTGGTCGTATTTAGAAAATCCTATTAAAGATATTTTGTTCCTGTTCCGTGGCTTGATAGAGCTGACGAGAAGGCTGAGCTAGCTGTGCTGTGAGTGTTTGCAAGACTTTTAACCATCGTAATCTGTTTGGCTTTCGGTTTTTGAGGCGTTTTGAAGTGCATGCTGAGAATCAGCCCTCTTTACACTTCCCTAACGACTCCGAAGGCAGAAATCACCCATGGCAAAAACGGTTTGATTGAGAGGATTAGACTGTTCCACTCGCAATTCGTTCGCTTACTTAGAAAGTAGTTTCCTGGCCGGGCGCGGTGGCTCACGCCTGTCATCCCAGCACTTGAGGAGGCCGAGGTGGGTGGATCACCTGAGGTCGGCAGTTCAAGACCAGCCTGGCCAACATGGAGAAACCTCGTCTCTACTAAAATTACAAAAATTAGCCAGGCGTGGTGCTGCATGCCTGTAATCCCAGCTACTCAGGAGGCTGTGGCAGGAGAATTGCTTGAAGCCGGGGGGGTGAAGATTGCGATGAGCCGAGATGGTGCCATTGCATTCCAGCCCTGGGTGACAAGAGCGAAACTCCGTCTCAAAAAAAAAAGAGAAAGTAGTTTCCTGTGTACAGCTTGGGTTTGCACCATGTCACAATTACCAAGTGAAATACAGTTAATGGAATAAACTATATTTAAAATTATTTTAGCAATATTTTGAAAAACATGTACCTAATTCTACCATGATCTCAGGGAGAATTCTTGAGAAGGATTTTTTTTTTTTCTATCAGTATTGACTACTCAATATTACTATGTCGTTTCTTGCGGCTGAAATGAAGTGAAAACGGTATAGGTTCTACCTTTTTTTTTTTTTTTTAATC
>NW_012116010.1:1593277-1603294 GCF_000951035.1 Colobus angolensis palliatus | reverse complement strand
TATAAACTAAATAAGTAAAAATAATTATAAATACATCAAAATACATATAAGCTAACTAATATAAATCTATAAAAATGTATAAACTAAATAAGTAAAAATAATTATAAATATATAAAAATACATATAAGCTAACTCATATAAATCTACAAAAATATATAAACAAAATAAATGAAATAAAAGCATTATAAATGTATGAAATATATGTAAACTAAATAAACAAAAGTATTTACAAAGGTATAAAGATGTATAAGCACAAAAAGTAATAAATGAATAGCAAATAAAAGTTGTTCTACTCTAAAGCCCTCAGAAGGAATGGAGCTTGTCAGCACCTTGATCTGGGACCCCTGGCTCCCCGCATTGTCAGAGAGGCAGGATTCTCAAACCACCTTCTGGTCCCCAGCATCGGGAGAGACTGCACTGCTATCGTTCACGTCACCCTGTTGGTGTTACCGGGTGGTGGTCGCCCCGGTGAACTCACCCAGGTACCCACAAAGCATGTTTTCCTCCTGAGTTCCCAGCTCAGCTGCTTCCTGTTGTTGTGAGGGCCGAGAGGCTGTGTCTCCCTGGGCAGAACCCTTTTCTTCTGAAAGGGAGGCGTGAGAGCTGGAGCTCCTGGGATCTTGAACACGCCGTGGATGGAGGGAGTGTAGCTGAAAGGACAGCCACCTTCCATCGTTAGCACGTAAGTCACCGAGGACCTTCCCCAGTTGCCTGCCCCAGTTAAGTGTGTCAGAATCTCTTCAGAGCATCACACGGACGTGTAAAGCCCTGGAAGCCCCTTGCTGCCTGGCGTTGCTCTTGTTCCAATGAGGGGGCAGGTGAGGAGGAGGGACCATCCACAGGTGTGAAATGGACAGAATATCTGTGGCGGGGATGGTGATTTCTGTTGCCAGCGGACTCTGCCTGGTGGCAGTGTGGGGGACTTGTGAAACATTTGGAATTGTCTTCCAAACATGTAGAGATTTCTCGAGGAACTTAAAACAGAGGCTGGGCACGGTGGCTCATGCCTGTCATCCCAGCACTTTGGGAGGCGGAGGTGGATGGATCATCTGAGGTCAGGAGTTCGAGACCAGCCTGGCCAACATGCTGAAACCCCGTCTCTACCAAAAATTCAAAAATTAGCCGGGTATGGTGGCAGGTGCCTGTCATCCCAGCTACTCGGGAGGCTGAAGCAGGAGAATCGCTGGAACCCGGGAGGCAGAGGTTGCAGTGAGCCGAGATCACGCCACTGCACTCCAGCCTGGGGGATAAGAGCAAAATCTCTGTCTCCAGACAAAAACACAAAAGAAAAAAAACAGAACTGCTGTGTCACCCGGTAATCCCATGACTGGAGACATTGTCCTGTCACAAAGACACATCCACCTGTATGTTCATCACCATCCTAATCACAGCAACACAGGTCGCTGACAGTCAACACAGGTACCCATCCGTGGTGGACTAGGTAAAGAAAAGGGGTTATATCTGCACCATAGGGTACTTTACAGCCATAAGGAAGAATAAAAACACGGCCGGGCGCGGTGGCTCACACACGTAGTCCGAGTACTTTGGGAGGCTGAGGCAGGTGGATCACTGGCGGTCAGGAGTTCCAGACCAGCCTGGTCATCATTCATGGTGAAACCCCATCTCTACTAAAAATACAAAAATTAGCCTGGTGTGGTGGCGCGTGCCTGTCATCCCAGCTACTCGGGAGGCTGAGGCAGGAGAATAGCTTGAACCCGGGAGATGGAGGTTGCGGTGAGCCGAGATCGCACCACACTGCACTCCTGCCTGGGCAATAGAGTGAGACACCGTCTCTAAAAAAACCAAAAACTAAAACTGAAAAAACACAGGTGCTTCGCAGCAACATGGGTGAAGCTGGAGGCCAGAGTCCTAAGTGAAGTAAGAGAGAAACAGAAAGCCAAATACTGCACATTCTCATGTATAAGTGGAGCTGAAACAGTGCTCCATGGACATCAAGACGGGAGCATTGCACTGGACAGTACGAGAGGGAGGGGGCAAAGGAGTGAAAACCTGACTAGCAGGTGCTGTGCTCCTTTGCACCCCAAACCTCAGCATCACTCAATATATCCAGGTGACAAACCTGCACGTGCACCTCTGAATCTATTCATAAAAATAAAAGTTGAAGGCCCACCCAGCATGGTGGCTCAGGCCTGTCATCCCAGCACTTTAAGAGGCCGAGGCGGGTGGATCCCTGGAGGTCGGGAGTTCGAGACCAGTCTGGCCAACAGGGAGAAACCCCGTCTCTACTAAACATCCAAAATTAGCCGGGCGTGGTGGCACGTGCCTGTAATCCCAGCTGCATGGGAGGCTGGATGGAAGAATCGCTTGAACCTGGGAGGCAGAGGTTGCAGTGACCTGACGTCATGCCACTGCACTCCAGCCTGGGTGACAGAGAAAGACTGTGTCTCAAAAGTAATAATAATAATTATTTCAATATTTATTTATTTATTTATTTTAGACAGAGTTTCGCTCTTGTTGCCCAGGCTGGAGTGCAATGTTGCAATCTCGGCTCACTGCCACCTCTGCCTCTCAGGTTCTACGAGATTCTGCTGCCTCAGCCTCCCGAGCAGCTGGGATGACAGGCACCCACCACCACACGCCTGACTGATTTTTGTATGTTTAGTAGAGACGGGGTTTCACCACGTTGGCCAGGCTGGTCTCGAACTCCCGACCTCAGGTGATCCGCCCTCCTCAGCCTCCCAAAGTGCTGGGATGACAGGCGTGAGCCGCCCTGCCCGGCCAGAGTTGAAATTATGTTTAAGAACAAATAAAGACACAGATATTAAGCAAAAATAATAAAATAATAAATAAATAAATACCTCTGTAGAATGAAGTGAAAAAGACAAAAAAATAAAGAATTCAGATCGCCACCCACATTCTTTCTGTAAACCTCCTGTGTCTAAACTGCCAGCACTGACAGTCAGAGAGTCAACCACCAAGACCCATCTCAGGAAACCACTGAGGTTTTTCCCCGAGTATCTATACTTGCTTTGTAATCATTACGTGTCATAACATTTTCCCCGTATGCTGCCACTGTGGTGCATTCTTGTTCTGAGACAGAGAGACAGGCAATCCCAATGGGGCTTAAGCCTCAGTTATTTTCTTTTTTCTTTTTTTTTTGAGACAGAGTCTCGCTCTGTTGCCCAGGCTGGAGTGCAGTGACTCGATCTCGACTTACTGCAACCTCGGCCTCCCGGGTTCACGCCATTCTCCTGCCTCAGCCTCCCAGGTAGCTGGGACTACAGGCGCCCGCCACCTCGCCCGGCTAATTGTTTGCATTTTTAGTAGAGACGGGGTTTCACCGTGTTAGCCAGGATGGTCTCGATCTCCTGACCTCGTGATCCGCCCGCCTCGGCCTCCCACAGTGCTGGGATGACAGGCGTGAGCCACCCAAGCCTGAGGTATTTTCTCCAGTCCTGTATGATCTGTGCAGTCTATGGGGTGGGTGAGACAGTCACTTCCTGGAGCTAACTTTATTGTATCTGCTACATGCATCCGTAGCTACTGCTTGACTGGGACAGGTTTCCATGGCAGGCATGTGGGACGTGGCACCTGCCGGCCAGGTGGCTGAAATTCTGTGGAGCAGAGTCCATCGTACTTGATATCAAGATAAGGTGTTAAGTTCTGTGTGCACATGCTAAGTCTACCATAACAAAATACCAAGGCCGGGCGCGGGGGTTCACAGGCCGGATTTTTGTATTTTTAGTAAAGACTGTGTTTCACCATGTTGACCAGTCTGGTCTGGAACTCCTGATCTCAGGTGATCCGTTCACCTCAGCCTCCCAAAGTGCTGGGATGACATGCGTGAGCCACCTCACCTGGCAGGTCATTCTTTTTTAAAGCAGCAGCATAGGCTGGGCGCGGTGGCTCACGCTTGTCATCCCAGCACTTTGGGAGGCCGAAGCGGGCAGATCACAAAGTCAGGAGATGGAGACCATCCTGGCTAACACGGTGAAACCCCGTCTCTACTAAAAATACAAAAAGTTAGCCTGGCGTGGTGGCGGGCGCCTGTAGTCCCAGCTACTTGGGAGGCTGAGGCAGGAGAATGGCGTGAACCGGGGAGGCAGAGCTTGCAGTGAGCCGAGATGGCGCCACTGCACTCCAGCCTGGGCGACAGAGCAAGACTCCATCTCAAAAAAGAAAAAAAAACAGCAGCATAAAGATCTGGAATTGTATATTGCACCTCCCAAAAGGCATGCTTAGTGTATTGAGTGGGTCTTAAAGCTTTAACAAATGCTTTGACTTTTTATGATTTTGACCGGTAGAGCCAGGCTGACCTGTTTCAATTTGCTTAGCAGGATTATTACTGCTGATTCTCAGATAGGAACTCCGGCTGGCAAATCCTTCCTTTTGATGGGAGAGATGAATTTTGCTTCAGTCAGGTGCTCCTCCAATCAATTTTCTTTGATTCTGGTTTTAAACCTCAAAATAAGCCAATGATACACAAAGAAATGTAAGTAAGAGTAGGTACATTTATAAACATATATATATATATGTATATTTTCTTAGATACAGGGTCTAGCTCTGGCACCCAGGCTGCAGTACACGGGTGTGATCACAGCTTACTGCAGCCTTGACCTCCTGGACTCAAGCAATCCTCCAGGCTCAGCCTTTTGAGGGCTGAGACTGCAGGCACACACCACCATGCCCAGCTAATTCTTTTTTATTGTTATTATTTGGAGAGACGAGGTCTCCCTCTGTAGCCCAGGCTATCCTTGAGTTCCTGGCCTCAAGCAATCCTCCCACCTCAGCCTCTGAATGTGCTGGGATTACAGGCATGAGTCACTGTGCCTGGCCTGGGCAAATTCATAAATTAAAAAAATATATATATATGTGTGTGTGTGTGTGTGTATGCATAGATAAATGAAAGAATGAATTCTCAGCAGGAAAATAGCTGCATTTAATTAAAAACTGGATTTAATGAGGATACAAAAAATTAGCCAGGCATGGTGATGGGCACCTGTAATCCCAGCTACCTGGGAGGCTGAGGCAGGAGAATTGCTTGAACTTAGGAGGCGAGGCAGAAGTTGCAGGGAGCCGAGATCGTGCCATTGCACTCCGGCCTGGGTAACAGAGCCAGACAGTGTCTCAAAGGAAAAAAAAAAACACACAGAGATACATGCACACATATGTTCACTGCAGCACTGTTCACAATGGCAAAGACATAGAATTAACCTAAATGTCCATCAGTTGTAGACTGGATAATGTCCATCAGTTGTAGACATAGAAATAACCTAAATGTCCATCAGTATGTATACTGGATAGTAGCTATACACTATGGAATACTATGCAGCCATAAAAAAGGAATAAAATCATGTCCTTTGCAGGAATGTGGATGGAGCTGGAGGCCATTATCCTCAGCAAACAAATGTAGGAACAGAAAACCAAATACCACATGTTCTCACTTACAAGTGGGACCTCAATGATGAGAACACATGGACACGTGGAGGGAAGCAGCACACAGTGGGTGCTAGCAGAGGGCAGAAGGGAGGGGAAGAAGAAAATCAGGAAAAAATATCTTTTAGGTACTGGGCTTAATACTTGGGTGATAAAATAGTTAATTCAACAGTGAAGGGAAAATATCCTGGACCCCCAAAATCACTAAGGAAAAGTTAAGCTGGAAACTGCTCAGGGCAAACCTGCCTGCCATTCTATTCAAAGTCCTCCCTCTGCTCGGTGAGATAGATGCATATCGGATCACCTCGTTTGGAAAGGCTCATCCGAAACTCAGAAAAACGTAACCATTTGTGTGGTACCTTCTGTGACCTGGAGGCTCCCTCCCCACTTCCAGTCTTCCTGCCTTGGCTTCAGGTGGTCCCGCCTTTGCAGACCCCACGGTAAACAGGAAAGTAGAGGTTCGTCTTCAAAGACTTTCCGCCCCGTCTAATTAGGAATAAATACTAACTTCTCTCAGAAGTAAAATTTATTCAAAGACCTGTGCTGACGTTCTTAAATCTCTGCTAGCCGTAATAAAGAAATCCATGTTCTTTGTGTTCCTAGCTCCCACAATGTAGCCTAAACATCCACCCTGGCACGCTTATCCTGGTCCAGGCAAGCATGAGGTCAGAGCCTGTTCCTCTTCCTTACTTGCAGGTGTTTTTACCTTTCTCAGCATTCCACAAGTGACTTCCGCCTTCCTTTGTTCTCCTCTGCCTCTGCCTCTTTCAAAAAGTTCTAAGTTGCTGGCTGAGCGGGACAAATACAAACTGCTGGCGAGTGAACCCTTTCTGCGGAAAGTGAAGAAACGGCCTGGCTGAGGAAATTAAATTTATGTCCAAGGGCTATTTCTCTACAGCCCGGAAAAGCAAGCATTGGTAACAGAACCAACGTACTTCCTCCGTATATCGATTGATGTCTCACGTCTGTCTACAGTGTATAAAGCCGGGCGTGGTGGCTCACGCCTGTCGTCCCAGCACGTTGGGAGGCCGAGGTGGGTGGATCATTTGAGGTCAGGAGTTGGAGACCAGCCTGGGCAACATGGTGAAACGCCATCTCTACTGAAAATAAAAAAAATTAGCTGGGAATGGTGGCGCGGGCCTATAATCCCAGTTCTTCGGGAGGCTGAGGCAGGAGAATCGCTTGAACCTGGGAGGCAGAGGTTGCAGTGAGCCGAGATCGTGCCACTTCCTGGGTGACAGAGCAAGACCCTTGAAAAAAAACAAAAACAAAAACATCTTGAAAAAAACAAAAACAAAACAAACAAACAAAAACAAACAAGAAAGAAAGATGAAGAGCACATGGTCTCACTGCTATGTGGAATCTAAAAAAGTCAAACTCAGAAGCAAGAGTAGAAGGGTGGGTAGCAGAGACTAGGGGAGGTCACGGCGGGAGATGTTGGTCAGATAATACAGAGTTTTGGTTAGACAGGAGGAATAAGCTCTGCACAGCGACTGCCCAGCATGGTGACATAATTAATAATAAAACACTGGGCATTTCAAAATTGTTCAGAGTAGGTTTTATTTTTGTTAATTAATAATAAAACAGTGCATTTCAAAACTGTTCAGAGTAGGTTTTATTTTTGAGAATTAATGATAAACAGTGCATTTCAAAACTGTTCAGAGTAGGTTATTTTTATTTTTGTTAGTGTATAATAAAGCATTGTGCATTTCAAAACTGTTCAGAGTAGGTTTTATTTTTGTTAATAACAAACAGTGCCTTTCAAAACTGTTCAGAGTAGGTTATATTTTTGAGAATGAATAATAAAGCACTGTGTTTCAAAACTGTTCAGACTAGGTTTTATTTTTGAGAATTAATGATAAAACACTGCATTTCAAAATTCTTCAGAGTAGGTTATTTTTGTTAGTTTATAATAAAGCATTATGCATTTCAAAATTGTTCAGAGTAGGTTTTTTTGTTGTTAATATAGGCTAACAGATATAATTTAATAGATTAATGAAGTACTGTGCATTTCAACCTAGTTCAGAGTAGGTTTCACTTTTATTTTTGTTGTTAATAAAAGTACAAATAATCAGGTAATGCAGAGTTTGGTTTAGACAGGAGGAGTAAGCTCTGCACAGCGACTGCCTAGCATGGTGACATAATTAATAATAAAGCACTGTGCATTGCAGAATTGTTCAGAGTCAGTTTTATTTTTGTTAATTAATAATAAAACACTGCACTTCAAACTTGTTCACATTAGGTTTTGTTTTTGTTCATTAATAATAAATGTGCATTTTGACATTGTTCAGTACAGGTTATTTTTATTTTGTTCATTTATAATAAAGTACCATGCGTATCAAAATTGTTCAGAGTAGGTTTTAATTTTTGTTAATTAATGATAAAGCACTGTGCATTTCAAAATTTTTCAGAGTAGGTTTTATTTTAATTTTTGTTAATTAATAATAAAACACGGTGCATTTCAAAATTGTTCAGTGTAGGGCCGGGCGCACTGGCTCATGCCTGTAATCCCAGCACTTTGGATCACCTGAGGTCAGGAGTTCAAGACCAGCCTGGCCAACATGGTGAAACCCCATTTCTACTAAAAATACAAAAATTAGCCGGGCGAGGTGGCACGTGCCTGTAATCCCAGCTACTCCATAGGCTGAGGCAGGACAATGGCTTGAACCCGAGAAGCAGAGGCTGTCGTGAGCCGAGATCGCGCCACTGCACTCCAGCCAGGGTGACAGAGCAAAATTCCGTCTCAAAACAACAACAATAAAACAGATGACTGGATAAGGAAAATGTGGGTTAAACACAAGGAGGACAGCTCTTCAGCGGTAAGAGTGAAGGAAGTCCTGTCGGCTGCTGCAGCACGGATGGAATCGGACACCGTTATGTCAAGTGAAATCAGCCAGGCACACAAAAACCGATATGGCACGTTCTCACTCCCAGCTAAGAGCTGGACAATTTAGACACAGGGAAGTAGAGGGGGAAACGTAGATAACAGAGCCTGGGAAGGGTGAGAGACAGGGAGGGAGGAGGATGCAGAGAGGTGGGTTAAAGGGTGCACACATACATTAAGATGTAAGGAATGGCCAGGTGCGGTGGCTCACACCTGTAATCCCAGCACTTTGGGAGGCCGAGGCGGGCGGATCACGAGGTCAACAGCTCGAGACCATCCTGGCCGACATGGTGAAACCCCATGTCTACTAAAAATGCAAAAATTAGCCGGGCGTGGTGGACACCTGCAGTCCCAGCTACTCGGGAGGCTGAGGCAGGAGAATCGCTCGAACCTGAGAGGCGGAGGTTGCAGTGGGCCGAGATCGCGGTCCTGCACTCCAGCCTGGGTGACAGAGCAAGACTCTCTCTCAAAAAAAAAGGATACAAGGAATACATTTGGAGTTCCATAACAGAATAAGGTGTATAGACTTAACACAAAAATACTGTATTCAGGTGATGGACACCTTAAATATCTAGATCACCACACATTTTATACATGTAACAGAATTTCTCATGGAACCCCTAAATTTGTACAAAACAAGAAAACACAAAAAAAAGTAAAAAAAAAATCTACTTTCAACAGTTTTGAAATGCACAGTACTTTAATATTAATCAACAAAAATAAAAATAAAACCTATGCTGAATAATTTTGAAATGCACGGTACCTTATTATTAATTAACAAAAATAAAAATAAAATCGACTCTGAACAATTTCAAAAGGCACAGTGCTTTAGTATTAACAAAAATAAAAATAAACTCTCCTTTGAACAATTTTGAAATACACCGTACTTTATTGAGAAAAATAAAACCTACTCTGAACAATTTTGAAATGAACAGTGTTTTATTATTAACAAAAATAAATCTAAAATAAAACCTATAGTGAACAATTTTGAAATGCACAGTATTTTATTGTTAAATATATATATATAAAACCTACCGTGAATAATTTTTTTCTTTTTTTGAGATAGAGTCTCACTGTGTCACCCAGGCTGGAGTGCAGTGGCGCTATCTCGGCTCACTGCAACCTCCACCTCCCGGGCTCAAGCAATTCTCCTGCCTCCACCTCCTGAGTAGTTAGGATTACAGGCATCCACTACCACACCTGGCTAATTTTTGTATTTTTAGTAGAGACGGGGTTTCACCATGTTGCCCAGGCTGGTCTCGAACTCCTGACCTCAGGCAATCCACCCACCTCGGCCTCCCAAAGTGCTAGGATTACAGGCGTGAGCCATACTCTGAACAATTTTGAAATGCACAGTGATTTATTGTTAATTAACCAAAATAAAAATGAAACCGATACTGAACAATTTTGAAATGCACAGTACTTTATTATTAACTAACAAAAATAGAACTAAAAATAAAATCTACCCTGAACTATTTTGAAATGCACAGTACTTTAGTAATAAAAAAAATATATAAAACCTACTGTGAACAATTTTTTTCTTTTTTTTTTTTTTTGAGACACAGTCTCACCATGTGCCCAGGCTTGAGTGCAGTGGCACAATTTGGGCTCACTGCAACCTCCGTGTCTCGGGCTCAAGCAAGTCTCGTGCCTTAGCCTCCTGAGTACATGGGATTACAGGTGAAGCACCATGATGCCTGGCTAAGTTTTGTAGTTTTTTTTTTTGTTTTTGAGAC
>NW_012116010.1:1582331-1592454 GCF_000951035.1 Colobus angolensis palliatus | reverse complement strand
TGTTAGCCAGGATGGTCTTGATCTCCTGACCTCGTGATCCACCCACCTCCCAAAGTGCTGGGATGACAGGCGTGAGCCACCGTGCCTGGCCTAAATGTAGGATTTTAAATGCGTGCACCACACACACAAAAGAAAAGCAGGTGAGGTGATGGATATGTTCACTGGCTTCAGGCAATTATTCCATGATGTGTACATGTATCAGAATATGTCACACTGTACCCTACAGATAGATGCAGTCACTGTTTGTTGCTTAAAAATTAAATTTCCCAAAGGAAAGAGACGGACGGTGGCTTCTGAAGTCGAGGACAGAGCAAGGCTTTGCCCCCTGGGTAAAACGTTCATAACGGGAAATGGAATTTTACACGTCACGGCAGGGAGAAGCGAGTCTTTCAGGGCCGGGGGCTTCCTTCGACGTGATAAAATGATCTTCAGATGATGGGAATATAACGAGAGCCAGCCTTACCAGCAGAGAACGGCAGCTTCGGGTGTCTTTATATATTCGTTGTTGTCAGCATCAGGGTTCAGTTAGTGGCCCAGAGTGTCCGCCCAAGGAAAGCTCAGAGGTGGGGATAACATCATGGGATCATTCACCAGGCGGAAAGCATCCCTCCTTCCCGTCAACCTTTCCCACCTTTGCAACCAACCCCCGCACTGAGGAAGAAATGGACGCTGTTCCCTCCTAAGGGCTGTGGAAGCCGGGCAAGAGTGGAGGAAGAGATTCTAGGCGTCTCCTAGGAGAACGTGGCCAGGCCGTTGTGCTGACCACAGCCCCAGTGCCTCGGAGGCTAGCAGGCTGTCTTGGTGGTACCCGTAGATGTGGGTACAGCTCAGTAGGGAGCTGACCTGCACAAAGACAGCAGACTAGTGTTGGGGTCCACATGTTTCCTAAACAAAGGAGTGAACACACAAGACAACGCAAGACAAGACAAACATGGCGGCCGCCCCGAATGGCGCGCTCTGCTTTATTTTATACAGTCGTTTGTGGAATGTTGCCAAGTCACAAGACACATTGTTGTTTTTCTGACCTTTCCCTGACTTTCTGGATTTTCGAGATGTTTACACATAAACAAGCCCCCAGGGTCTGCTGTTTGCAGCTGGCTCCTTTGTCCTCCCTGTTTGCAGGGAAGGAACGCCCTGCTTCGTTTGCAAGAGCAGGACTTATCGGGAACGTCTGGTTTGCGAGCAGGTA
This sequence comes from Colobus angolensis palliatus, assembly GCF_000951035.1. Classification (NCBI taxonomy): domain Eukaryota; kingdom Metazoa; phylum Chordata; class Mammalia; order Primates; family Cercopithecidae; genus Colobus; species Colobus angolensis. The sequence continues at coordinate 1,591,265 of NW_012116010.1, read as the reverse complement.
GTCCTCTACAGACTAGCTCTGCGTGGGAGGTGGGAAGGTGTCCCCAAGGAAGCTGGAGCAGGCGGTAGGTGGAGATGCCAGGAGAGAAACCGGCGATCACCTACAAGGGCACGTGGCTGGTGAACCTCTGGATGCAGCCACGGGGAGCACCGTGGCCTCTTGGAGAATGAATAAATGGGCGAGTGCTGGCTGCAAGAACGCAGAGTCTCCGACACCCAGAATTAGCATGCCAGGCGCGATGTGGCAGTGGGTTCCAGGGCTCCTGTGGGGGCAGGATCCAAGGGGCTTGCTGGGGTGGTTGGCACATGCGCTTGACCTCAGGGTCAAGCCTTTTCTCATGGAAAAGGCCCTTGCTGGACGGGGATGGATTGCCGCTGTAGAACAGACTCACAGGGACCTGCGGCGTGGAAAGCCAGCTTGTCCGGGCACTGCTGGCGCGTCTCTCTGTGTGCTTAGGGGTTTTGGAGTCACAGCCAGGGTCCGAGTGACCAGCTGGTTTTCTGTGTGTTTGGATGTGTCCAGTCTCAGCACCGTACCTTGTGGGTCTCCAAAGGCACCGCACTCCCAAGGCAGCAAGGTTGCCATGGAGCTGTGGCCCCGCGAATCTATAAGATGATTCCAGCATCGTATGGATTCGGCCCCCAGAGCTGTTGGGTACCACAGTGTCCCAGAGCCTGCAGCCATCATTTGTCTCCAGGATGCTGACGTGGACACTTAGGAAGGGGACTCTGAGCCATGGATAAGGAAAGATGCCCTTGGAAAATGCAGGGCGGGCGAGAGGACAAGATCGAGGGCCACGTCTCAGGTGGGCAGAACGCCATGCGATGGGCGTGTTAGGAACCATGACAGCTCTTCGGGCCCCACTTCCCTGGGATTTTACATTGAAGGTGGACGTTTCAGAACCAACGTGGGGTGAGAGCCAGAGACCGATACACACTGACAGGGAGAGAATGTAGGGTTAAAGGAAGAAATATTTCAGCTTCACCTATGTCTCTGCGAAGGACATGAACTCATCCTTTTTTATGGCTGCGTAGTATTCCGTGGTGTCTATGTGCCACATTTTCTTTATGCAGTCCATCATTGATGGGCATGTGGGTTGGTTCCAAGTCTTTGCTATTGTGAATAGTGCCGCAATGAACGTATGTGTGCATGTGTCTTTATAGTAGAATGATTTATAATCAAGAAACTCACACAGGAACAGAAAACCAAACACCTCATGTTCTCGCTCATAAGTAGGAGTTGAACAATGAGAACACATGGACACAGGGAGGGGAGCATCACACATGGGGGCCTGTCGGCAGGTGAGGAGCAACGGTAGGGAGAGCATTAGGACAAATACCTAATGCATGTAGGGCTTAAAACCTAGATGACAGGTTCATAGGAACAAGCAAACCACCATGGCACATGTAAACGTATGTAACAAACCTGCATGTTCAGCACATGTACCCCAGAACATAAAGTAAAATAAAATAAAATTTAAATTTAAAAAAAAAAAAATTTCAATGTCAGTTAAAGACAGGAAAGCAGATTTCACTGAAGGCATCCAAGATGGCAGCTATCAGGAAACCCCCTGTAGCAAAGTCTTGCAGTGGGGAGACAGCAGCCCCTGTCTTGACTCCAATGTGGAGAAGTGGAGATTTATAACTATGGGGCGACATGGGTAGGGGCTGTGGATTACTCGGAGGAAATTCCCAGGAGAAGCAGTTTCTGGCTACTCTGACTTGATTGGATCACTGCAGACCGCCAGCCAGGGTGATCAGGACGGTCAGGCCTCAAGGGTGGGGGACTTTCACCCCACTGGTGTAGCAGGATTCTTGCTCAGAAGTGATTCCACAAGGACGTGGAGGGAAGCCCAAGGTCCAGCCTCGTCGGGCAGGGGACTCAGAGGAGCCTGGCTTAGGTTTCAGTCAAAGGAAAGAGTTTTTGTCAAGAGACAGAGAAGGGAAGAGAGGTGAGAGAAAGGGAAAAGAGAGTGAGGGAGAGACAGAGGAAGAGAGAGAGAGAGAGAAAAGGAAGGAGGGAGAGACAGAGACAGAGAGGAAGAGACAGAGAGAGGGAGGTAGGGAGAGAGGATCAGAGAGAGAGAGAGAGACAGGGAGAAACAGTGTGTTTGAGTCTGATTCTGTGTGGGTTTCTCTGCCAGCAGGTGTCATGGGGGAGTCGTGATGTTTCTCATTCATTTTTACACAGAGGGTTTGGATGATGGTGATGATGGCAGTGGCAAAGAAGTTAGTGATGGCGATGATGGTGATGGTGATAATGACGATGGTGGTGGTGATGGTGATGGCAATGATGAGGATGAAGATGATGATAATGATGGTATGGTGTTGATGGTGATGGCGATGATGGTGAAAATGATGGTGATAGTGATGATGGTAATAGTGATGATGGTAATGGTTATGACGGTGATAATGATGGTGATAATGATGATGGTGATGGTGGTGATGGTGATGACGATGATGAAGACGATGATGGTAAAGATGATGGTGAAAATGACGGTGATAGTGATGATGGTAATAGTGATGGTGATGATGGTACTGGCAAAGAGGCTAGTGATGGTGATGATGGTAATGGTTATGACGGTGATAATGATGGTGATAATGATGATGGTGATGGTGGTGATGGTGATGACGATGATGACGATGATGGTAAAGATGATGGTGATGGTGATGATGGCAGTGGCAAAGAAGTTAGTGATGGCGATGATGGTGATGGTGATAATGACGATGGTGATGGTGCTGATGGTGATGGTGATGATGAGGATGATGATGATGGTGATGGTGTTGATGATGATGATGGTGATGATGGTGAAAATGATGGTGATAGTGATGATGGTAATAGTAACGGTGATGGTGATGATGGTAGTGGCAAAGAGACTAGCGATGGTGATGATGGTAATGGTTATGATAGTGATAAAGATGGTTATGATGGTGATAATGATGGTGATAATGATGGTGATGGTGGTGATAGTGATGGTGATGATGATGATGATGGTGAAGATGATGCTGATGGCAATGATGGTGATGGTGATGATGATCGTGGCAAAGATGCTAGTGATGGTGATGATGGTGACGGTTATGATGGTGACGATGATGATGGTGATGATAGTAATCAATTCAGGCTTGGAAAGAGTTATGGGAATCCCAAACAGAGAAAGTTCCCATCCATGCACTTAAAATTTTCTCCAGGGGGACCTGAGACACAGGTGATGGAAACCAAGCCTTCTTCCACTGTCAATGTTCGTTTTTGTCATTTTTCCTCCAATATATTGAAGATGAATTCTTTTGTACACATAGTGAAATTGAATCACTGAAAAATCAGAGTAAAGATATGCAACACACATGCTCAATTTGTTATTATGATGGTCGTAGCGCACAGACCTAAAATACCTTTCAGTAAGTACCAGCAGAGTCAACATAATTTAGGAAAATCATGGCAAATGTTTCTGAATGCTTAGTTTTGTTACAAACCAGGAGCCAATGCTTTGTGGACACCCAGGAGTCCCAGGGATTGAGGTTCTGTCTCTTCTCAGCATCTGCACAGGCAGAGCTCTGCTGTGGATGGCATCCTGGTATCTACCCTCTGCTCTCTTCTCTTTCCATTTTTAAAGACTATTTTTAAAAAATTCTTCTTGATCCAGTCCATCATTGATGGGCATTTGGGTTGGTTTCAAGTCTTCGCTATTGTGAACAGTGCTGCAGTAAACACACATGTGCATGTGTCTTTATAGTAGAATGATTTATAATCCTTTGGGTGTATACCCAGTAATGGGATTGCTGGGTCAAATGGGATGGCTGGGTCAATGGTATTTCTGCTTCTAGGTCCTTGAGGAATCGCCACACTGTCTTCCACAATCGTTGAACCAATTTACACTCCCACCAATAGTGTAAAAGTGTTCCTATTTCTCCACATCCTCTCAACATTTGTTGTTTCCTGACTTTTTAATGATCGCCATTCTAATGGGCATGAGATGGTATATCTCATTGTGGTTTTGATTTGCATTTCTCTAATGATCAGGGATGATGTATATTCCACGAGTATACACCATGGAATACTATGCGGCCATAAAAAAGGATGAGTTCATGTCCTTTGCAGGGACATGGATAAAGCCAGAAACCATCATTATGAGCAAACTATCACAAGAACAGAAAACCAAACACCACATGTTCTCACTCATAAGTGGGAGTTGAACAATGAGATCACATGGACACAGGAAGGGGAGCATCACACACCGGGGTCTGTCAGGGGGTGCAGGGCAGGGGAAGGGATAGCATTAGAAGAAATACCTAATGCAAATGAAGAGTTGATGGGTGGAGCAAACCACTATAGTCCATGTATACCTATGTAACCAACGTGCACGTTCTGCACACGTACCCCAGAACTTAAAGTATAATAAAAAAACAAGGCCGGGTGCGGTGGCTCAAGCCTGTAATCCCAGCACTTTGGGAGGCCAAGACGGGTAGATCACGAGGTCAGGAGATCGAGACCATCCTGGCTAACACGGTGAATCCCCGTCTCTACTAAAAAAATACAAAAAAAACTAGCCGGGCGAGGTGGCAGGCACCTGTAGTCCCAGTTACTCAGGAGGCTGAGGCAGGAGAATGGCGTAAACCCGGGAGGTGGAGCTTGCAGTGAGCTGAGATCTGGCCACTGCACTCCAGCCTGGGCGACAGAGCGAGACTCCGTCTCAAAATAAAATAAAATAAAATAAAAAAACAAAAAATAAAGAAATATCTTTTATTGAGGTGAAATTCATACAGCCTTACAACTGTTTCGAAGTGGACAATTCAGGGGCAATTAGTCCATTCACAGTGTTGTACAAGTACCACCTCTGTCTAGGTTGAGAATATTTTCATTATCTCAAAGAGAGATCTATTCTCATGAGCAGTTACTCCTCATTCCCGCTTCTTCATCCTCTGGTAACCACAAAGCCACTTTGAGTCTATGGATTTACCTATTCTGGACATGTCATGTATATTGAGGCATACAACATGTGTGCTTGTGTATCTGGCATCTTTCACTGAACATGAAGTTTTTCAAAGGCTCATCCACGCCATAGCACCTGCCAGTGCTCCATTCTTTTTCCTGGCTGCATAATATTCCACTGTGTGCATGTTTATCCATTCATGCACAGATGGACCCTTGGGCTATCTCTGCCTTTTGACTATTGTGAGTAATGCTGGCGGGACCATGTACCTGTTTGAGCTCCTGTTTTTAATTCTTTGGGGTCTGTACCTAGGAGTGAAGTTGCTGGGTCATATGGATGCTTTCTTTTTGTGGAACCACAAAACCATTTTCCATTAGAAGCATTAATTTTTTTTTTTACACTGAGTTTCGCTCTTGTTGCCCAGGCTGGAGTGAAATGGTGTGAGCTCGGCTCACTGCAACCTCCACCTCCCAGGTTCAAGCAATTCTCTTGCCTCAGCCTCCCAAGTAGCTGGGATTACAGGCACGTGCCACTGTAGCCAGCTAATTTTTGTATTTTTAGTAGAGACGGGGTTTCATCATGTAAGCCACACTGATCTCCAACACCTGACCTCAGGCGATCCCAAAGTGACCACCTCAGCCTCCCAAAGTGCTGAGATTACAGGCATGTGCCACCACTCCCGGTTAATTTTTGTATTTTTAGTAGAGATGGGGTTTCATCATGTTGGCCAGGCTGGTCTTGAACTACTGACCTCAGGCAAGTCACCCGCCTTGGTCTCCCAAAGTGCTGGGATCACGCGAGTGATCCACTGCTCCTAGCCAACATACACGTTATTTAAAAATGTTGAAATGAGGCCTGATGTGATGGCTCATGCCTGTAATCCCAGCACTTTGGGAGGCCAAGGGGGGCAGATCACATGTGACCAGGAGTTTGAGAACAACCCGACCAACATGGAGAAACCCCGTCTCTATTAAAAATATAAAATCAGTCAGGTGTGGTGGCACATGCCTGTAATCCCAGCTACTTGGGAGGCCGAGGCAGGAGAATCGCTTGAACCCGGGAGGTGGAGGTTGCAGTGAGCCGAGATCGTGCCACTGCACTCCAGCCTGGGTGACACAGTGAGACTCCGTCTCAGGAGTCAAAAAAAAAAAAAAGGCTGGGCACAGTGGCTCACGCCTGTAATCCCAGCACTTTGGGAGACAGAGGCAGGTGGATCACCAGGTCAGTGTTATGCCCAGACCGCTTATTCCCCAGAGAAGACCACCGCAGTCCGGAGTCAAAGCCAAGCGGCAAGGATCTTGATTACAGGTTCGAACCTGGAACTTCCTCACTAGTCGTGAGACGAGCGGGAAAGCTCCTTAACTGGGCTCCAGACAGCGTTTTTATAGTCAGGGGTAAACAGGTACAGAGTCATAGGGGATTTTGTACACATCAGACTTAGGGTTGGCTGACATTTGAACAAGGTGATTTGGCTGATTATGATCGGTTCCCGCCATTTCTGGTATTTCGGTTACATTTTGAAACACTGATGACGTTTATCAGGGGCTTGCAGGGTAGGGGTAGGGGTTGTTTTCCCGGTCTGCTCACCCGGTCTGTTCTGCTTTCTAGATTCCTGGAATTGTTTGCCTAAGTTAGTTCGGGAGTTGTTTTGCAGCCCTGGTCCCTGGTGTCCTGGTCCCTTTCATCAGGAGATCAAGACCATCCTGGCTAACACGGTGAAACCCCGTCTCTACTAAAAATACAAATAAAAATTGGCCGGGTGCGGTGGCGGGCGCTTGTAGTCCCAGCTACTCGGGAGGCTGAGGCAGGAGAAGGGTGTGAACCCGGGAGGTGGAGTTTGCATTGAGCCGAGATCGCGCCACTGCACTCCAGCCTCGGGGACAGAGCGAGACTCCATCTCAAAAAAAAGAAAAAAAAAAAGTTGAGATGCTGGAATAAGCATGAGTTCCGGGCTCCTGTGTCCCGCACTTTGATATGCATCCGGCCCTATTGCTGCATCGTTTGTGAGTGTGATGCCTGGCCTTTTGTTTCCTTTGTCCTGCATGCTTTTTTAGGCATTTCCTTGCTTGTTTTGTAGACACAGAGGAAGAGACAGGACCCCCCTCGCAGTTCAACAGGACACAAAAAAGAAATAGCATCAGGGAAGCTGGACTCCCAGGGGTTTAGGTCCCCTGGGGAGCCACGGAAAACTCAGGAAGTCCTCAGACTGTCGCAGAAGGTAGACCAAGAGTTTCCAGGGATGGAGCAGAGCCTGCAAGCCTGTGAGATCCCGGTAACCATCCGAGGCACCACGGCAGGGGCGTCTTGTGTGTCATGTTCTCTGTAGACGGCGGCTTCCAACTCCAGGTTCTTTTCCATCATCTGTCAACTCTGCCCTTGGCTTCAAAATGCAAACAGCCCAGCCAGGCACAGTGGCTCACGCCTGTCGTCCCAGCACTTTGGGAGGACGAGACCGGCGGATCACCTGAGGTCGGGAGTTCGAGACCAGCCCGACCAACAGGGAGAAACCCCCGTGTCTACTAAAAATACAAAATTAGCCAGGTGTGGTGGCGGGCACCTGTCATCCCAGTTACTCGGGAGGCTGAGGCAGGAGAATCGCTTGAACCTGGAAGGTGGAGGCTTGCGGTGAGCCTAGATCGGACCACTGCACTCCAGCCTGGGCAACAAGAACAAAACTCCATCTCAAACAAACAAAGCAAATGCAAACAGCCCAGCTAAGGCGAGCTATGAAATGCAGATATTTATAATCAAGACACATGCATTTTTCTTTTTATTTCTATTGTATTTATTTCTTCTTTTTTTGAGACGGAGTCTGTCATTCTGTTGCCCAGGCTGGAGTGCAGTGGCGTGATCTTCGCTCACTACAACCTCTGCCTCCTGGGTTCAAGTGATTCTCCTGCCTCAGCCCACTGAGTAGCTGGGGTTACAGGCGCCCACCACGTCAGGCTAATTTTTGTATTTTTACTACAGACAGGGTTTTGCCATGTTGGCCAGGCTGGTCTTGAACTACTGATCTCATAATCCACCCACCTCGACCTCCCAAAGTGCTGAGATTACAGGCATGTGCCACCATCACCGGTTAATTTTTCTATTTTTAGTAGAAACGGGGCTTTACCACGTTGCCCAGGCTGGTCTCGAACTCCTGACCTCAAGGGATCCACCCACCTCAGCCTCCCAAAGTGCTGGGATTACAGGCGTGAGCTACCGCACCCGGCCAATATATGCATTTTTACTAAAAAAAAAAAAAAAGTCGAAATGCTGAAATCAGCGTCTGTTCCCATGACCTTCTGGATGAGAAGTCACAGGTAGAAAAAGGATGGGAGATGCAAATCACGCACAAAACCGTCAACCACAACCACGCAAAAAATGTGCTGTCACGTCCCCAGAGCGGCCTCAACACAAATCTGAGCATCTGGGGTTCCTGCAGTCTGGACTCTGAGGCATGGCCACATTTCTCCTGCTAGCAAATGACAATGGTATCCTGCAGAGTGGAAAAAAGGAGAGAGGAGGGCCGTCCCCGGCTGTTTAAAATAAGAATGCCCATGTGCCAGGAGGACAGGATACATTTTTTTTTTTTCTTGAGAGCAGCCAGGGTTCAAGTGTAATAACCCAGTAATTATCCTGCTGGGGGAAGCCAGGATCGTCGGGGGAGTGGAGCAAAGAGCGGACATGGTAGCGATGGTGAGAAAAACTCGGGCATTTTCCTGAACACCCTGCCTTACCCACGGGGGCCTCTTCTTGCATTCGGCTGAGGGGATAATTACCAATCATGAGAAGTGTCTGCTCTCAATGCATTTAAGCCTTTGGCGTTTGCTAAAGGAAGAGAGGAGTGTGAAAAAATACGTCTTTTACTATGAATGAGACAAAGTGAGATTTCGGGACAAAAGAGAGCAGCCAAGAAAGGGAGAATGTGAATCCTTGACTCAGAGCCTTTTATAACCGTTCTCCTTGCTCCAATAATGAATGTATTTGGTTTGGCTCAAAGAGACAAGGGTTAACATAAAAAA
>NW_012116010.1:1577901-1581716 GCF_000951035.1 Colobus angolensis palliatus | reverse complement strand
GAAGCAAGTGAACCTTTTCAGACTATTTCTGAACTTGGGCATGTCAGATCGGTGTGTGTTTCTGGGATCCCTGCTTCGTCTCCCTTTTCTCCACCTCTTCCTTACATTTAAACAGTGGGATTTCCCCCATAGCCTTCCCAGTGTCACTCCTTGTTCCTAAAACTTTAGCCGTCATCTCATCTGAAATTGCTTTTTTTTTTTTTTTAGATGGAGTCTTGCTGTGTTGCCCAGGCTGGAGTGCAATAATGTGATCTCAGCTCACTGCAACCTCCGCCTCCCGGGTTCCAGCGATTCTCTTGCCTCAGCCTTCCGAGCAGCTGGGATGACAGGAGTGCGCCACCACACCCAGGTAAGTCTTTATAGTTTTGATAGAGATGGGGTTTCACCATGTTGGCCAGGCTGGTCTCGAACTCCCGACCTCAGGTGATCTGCCCGCCTCGGCCTCCCAAAGTGCTGGGATGACAGGCAGGATCCACCACGCCTGGCTGTCATCTTTAATTTCTTACAGGAAAAAAAAAAATCCCAATGTATTGTCACAGGAAACTACTTCTCACCTTGCCAACTTTCAATTTGGCAGTGCAATAAACAAAGGCAACTTTCAGAGCAGAAAGTGACAAAGTATTAATTATATCTTGCAGAAATCCACGTCTCTTGTATATAAAACCCGCCTTGTCTATCATTGGAGGGCAGAACCGTGAGTAAAAAAATTGATTTCCATGGCTGAACTTCTACTCAATGCGGGTGTTTAAAACATGGTGTGGACTCAGCGGCTGTGAACAGGCCTGAGACGTCGTGTGAGGAAGGTAGGTTTCCAGGCTCCTGGCGAAAGGCAGACTCTACGGAACTTGTCACAAAATGCAAAACTGTAATAGAAACATCTCCAAGACATTTAGAAGGTAGCAATGGACATATTCGCTGAGGAGGAGGGAAAACGAGCATAAAGGTAGCCTCAGCTTTCCGGCTGTATGAGGAGTCAGCCGTTCTGACCTCTCTCTGATGGCTAAATTTTCATTACCGGGTAAGAAAAGAGTGGCCCCTGGAGATTCTATCCTGCCACCTCAGATTGACTGAGGACCAAGTTCTTTGTATCTATTTATTTATTTATTTTGAGACAGAGTCTTGCTTTGTCGCCCAGGCTGGAGTGCAGTGGCGCGATCTTGGCTCACCGTAACCTCCACTTCCCGGGTTCAAGCGATTCTCCTGCCTCAGCCTCCCGAGTAGCTGGAATTACAGGCTCACACCACCACGCCCAGCTAATTTTTGTATTTTTAGTAGAGACGGGGTTTCACTGTGTTGGTCAGGCTGGTCTCGAATTCCTGGCCTTGTGATCTGCCCACCTCGGCCTCTCAAAGTGCCGGGATGACAGGCGTGAGCCACCTCCCCCAGCTTTCTTAATGAGCCGTGAAAAACCAATGGTTCTAAGAATAAGACCAGGATATATTATTTACATAAATAAGGATTTATGATTTCCATGTTTATTAAAATGTTTTTTCAAAGGCAGCGTTCTATTTAAATAAAGGATAGAAAAAGCTTTGCACAGGTCAGGGGTCTATGCTGGCTCCTGCTGGCTGTATTTTGGTATCTGCTGGGGCAGGCTGACTTCCCAGGCAGTCTTCTGGCTTTTCTGTCTTTATTCTTTTCTCCAACACAATTGACCTGTTCTCACCCTTTCCACGTGCTCACCTACCCTTATCCTCATCGTCTCATGCAAGAACCCTGCTGAACTGTGAGACTTTTTTTTTTTTTTTAAGATGGAGTCTTGCTCTGTCACCCAGGCTGGAGTGCAGTGGTGCGATCTTGGCTCACCGCAACCTCCGTCTCCCAGGTTCAAGCCATTCTTCTGCCTCAGCCTCCCAAGTAGCTGGGACTACAGGCGCCCGCCACCACGACTGGCTAATTTTTGTATTTTTAGTAAAGACAGGGTTTCAGCATGTTGGTCAGGCTGGTCTTGAACTCCTGACCTCAGGTGATCCACCCGCCTCGGCCTCCCAAAGTGCTGGTTTTACAGGCGTGAGCCACTGCACCTGACCCACCTGTGAGACTCTTAAGACCCAACTGAACTGTGAGGTTCTTAAGATCCCCCCCACCCCGTAAAGTGAGTATCCTACTGGAACAGTTGGGTTTAGAGCTACCCTCTGAAATTTCTACTTCTGTGCTAAGTAGTTTTTGATACTCACTCCTTGACAAATTGTCAAATGCCACCAGCATCCCCCCTCGCTCTCTCTTTTTTTTTTCAATCGAATTCCAAAGTCAAAGACATTACGAGGAACAATAGTGTCAGGGAAAGAATAAGTTCTTCACGTCTGGTCTCAAAAGCCGGCAGGGTCATTGTGTTTAAGCACGGGCATTGTATGAGCTGGTATACACTGAAGCATTGTCTGGGTAGAGAAAGGTCACTTACTGTATCGGGGGCATCGAAAACAAGCAAGCAAAATAACGAAAGAACAGAAAAGTCCCCTGCTATTCTATGTATTTATATGCTCCAGCTCCTATCAGGTCAGGATTCAATCTTTTAATATAGACCACCAATTTCTTAAAAAATGGCATGGAAAACTAGTATTTTTTCATAAAGTTTTTTATTTAAAAAACTGGATGAAAGACTACTTTTTTTTTTTGAGATGAAGTTTCAGTCTTGTTGCCCAGGCTAGAGTATAATGGCACAATCTCGGCTCACCACAACCTCCGCCTCCCAGGTTCAAGTGATTCTCCTGCCTCAGCCTCCCAAGTAGCTGGGACCACAGGCATGCACTCACACGCCTGACTAATTTTTTATTTTTGGTAGAGACGGGGTTTCACTATGTTGGTCAGGCTGGTCTCGAACTCCCGACCTCAGGTGATCCACCCGCCTCGGCCTCCCAAAGTGCTGGGATGACAGGCGTGAGGCACCGTGGCCCGGCAGAAAAACTAGTATTTTTAAAGATCCTTAATTAAGCCACAGAATTGCAAGAAAGCACCAAGGCATATTCATTCATTTGGTCAGCAGGTTGTTCAACAAATGTGGATTTATTTCCCGCTGATTGACTGGTAAGACGGTAGATAAAGTAGATAAAGAATCAATAACTTCTGGGCTGAAGAATTTCACAGTTGTAAAGGGAGTCTGCAATTCATTCTCTCATTTCAAATAAGTGTGGTTTAAATCATGTCAGATGGTTGGTTCCTACAGGTGTTCACATTTCGAGGGTTTTATAAACTGCTGAAGTTATTATGGTTTTATGTCCTAGTGTTGGCGGTGACTAAAAGAAAGAACTAAATACGTTTAAGGGATGTGAGTTTAAAAATAGAATACTACAATCATTTAAAATGGGCCGGGCGCGGTGGCTCACACCTGTCATCCCAATGCTTTGGGAGTCCGAGATGGGTGGATGACCTGAGATCAGGGGTTCGAGACCAAGCCTGGCCAACATGGTGAAACCCCGCCTCTACTAAAAATACAAAAACTAGCTGGGTGTGGTAGCAGGTGCGTGTAGTCCCAGCCACTTGGGAGGCTGAGGCAAGAGAATCGCTTGAACCCAGGAGGTGGAGGTCACAGTGAGCAGAGATTGCAGCACTGCCTGGGTGACAGAGTGAGACTCCATCTGAAAAAAGAAAACAAAAAATTAAAAATGGCCAGTGACGGCCAGGCGCAGTGGCTCACGCCTGTCATCCCAGCACCTTGGGTGGCCAAGACGGGCGGATCACGAGGTCAGGAGACCGAGACCATCCTGGCTAACACAGTGAAACCCCGTCTCTACTAAAAAATACAAAAAGCTAGCCGGGTGAGGTGGCGGGCGCCTGTGGTCCCAGCTACTCAGGAGGCTGAGGCAGGAGAATGGCGT
>NW_012116010.1:1575642-1577071 GCF_000951035.1 Colobus angolensis palliatus | reverse complement strand
TTGAGTAAAGCCAGGAATGTCCGTTGCAAGTTTTCACATGTCTCCGGTGAACGGTGTGGAAGGGAAGACATTGTCCACATGGATTCTTTTCGGTGAAGATAAAGATGCTGTCAAAGACTGGTGGAAGATAAGAATAACTTTTAAAGAGAGAAAAGACTTTTGATGATGCCAGCCTAAACCTTTTTCTTCTAATTCCCTTCTGCAAAACAAAGAGCAGATGGGCCCAAAAACCTATTGGGGGAAACAAAGCGCATGGGTATTTTATAGAGAAACCAGCAAATGAAGAGCAGTGCGTACATGGAAAAGAGTGAATTTGTTCCTGCTCTTGACAAGCAGGTAGAAATATTGGATAATCGTTAGGATTGTTGAGGACTATAATAACGACAAGAACATTCTGAGCACTTACTAAGAACCAAGCCCTGGGTCCAGTTCTTGATACAAAACCATTCATTTGATTTTCCCAGGAAACCAGAAAGTTAATACAGGTTGAGGATCTTTTATCTGAAATGCCAGGGACTGGAAGTGTTTCAAACATTTTATTTTTTCAGATTTTGTTATATTTGTATATTCAATGAGGTATCTTGGGATCAGGCTCTTGTCTAAATGCAAAATTCGTTTATGTTTCACATGCATCTTTTTTTCTTTTTTTTCTTTTTTTTTGAGATAGAGTCTTGCTCTGGCACCAGGCTGGAGTGCAGTGGCGCGATCTCAGCTCACTGCAACCTCCGCCTCCTGGGTTTAAGGGATTCTCCTACCTCAGCCTCCCAGTAGCTGGGATGACAGGTGCATGCCGCCACAGCCGGCTAATTTTTTTGAATTTTTAGTGGAGACAGGGTTTCACCATGTTGGTCAGGCTGGTCTCGAACCCCTGACCTCAAATGATTCACCCGCCTCGGCCTCCCAAAGTGCTGGAATTACCAGCATGAGCCACCGTGCCCGGCCTCCTAAGCATCTTATACAGATGACCGGAAGGTAATTTTATACATTTTAACAATTTTGTGCATATAACAAAGTTTTGACTGCATTTTGACTGTGACTTTGCACATAAGGTCAAGAGTTCCTTGTCCTTCGTCAATGAACAAAGAGTCCTCCCAACACATACCACCTTAGTATCATTGTGATTTTCCACTTGTGGCACCGTGCTGGTGCTCAAATAGTTTCAGATTTTGGAGCATTTCAGGTTTTGGACTTCCAGATGAGGAACAGTCAACCTGTATTATCATCCCTGCATTTCACAGAAGAGGGAACTAGGGGCCGGGCACGGTGGTGCATGCCTGTTATCCCAGTACTTTGGGAGGCCAAGGCGGGTGGATCACGAGGTCAAGAGATCAAGACCATCCTGGCTAACATGGTGAAACCCCGTCTCTAATAAAAATACAAAAATGAGCCACGTGTGGTGGCGGGCTCCTGTAGTCCCAGCTACTTGGGA
>NW_012116010.1:1565620-1567977 GCF_000951035.1 Colobus angolensis palliatus | reverse complement strand
AGGAGCCAGCAGAATCTCTCAAGCTCATGCATGAGGGCAGTCATCCTACCTCCTGATGGCCCATGCTTCCTAATACCCATTACCTGGGGGGTTAAGTTCCGACACGTGAATTTGGCAGAGGCACCATCATCCAGACTATAGCCATGTTCCTGTGCCTGATTCCAAGTCTGGAGCACATGCATCTGACTAATGGGAGCTACATCATAGGCCAGTACCTTAGAAGACTGCCATTTTTCTTTCTTGGGAGGAGCCAGGAGGTTCTTCACCATGCAGGACTCTTCCAGTGGGATTTCTCCAGACTCAGGCATGCTGTCTCATGCTAGACCGCTAGGACCGGATAAAAAGGAGGATGGCTCACACCGTCACTAACTGGACAGAGGGGAGGGAGCAACCAGGGATGCCCGTTGGGTTTGAAATTTGTTTACGTCTCTACTGCAAAGCAAGGAAAGATGAATCGCACCAGCACCAATGACGAAAGGAGATTCTGGAGGACAGGATCTCATTTTCTGAGGCGCTCCTGCTGCATCCTGATATTTTCACTACACTGTGTTTACCTCACTTCTGCCACTTGTTGTTGCTAGAGATAGCTTTATCAAAAAGATAGAACAAACCCACAACAGGCAAAAGCAAAATTTCCACAGTCTGAAAATCATGATGCTGGTGAGAGGCAGAGAATGCACCGTTTCCACTTCAGATCTGCTTTTCTGATCGTCGCTACGCCAACGATGGCTTCACTGCATGGTTTCAGACACGCTACGGTTGGGATGTTTGTACCCCTCCATACCTCGTGCTGAAGTTTCATCACCAATGCCGAAAGTGGGGACTAATGGGAGGTGTTTGGAGCACGGGAGTGGATTCCTCAT
This sequence comes from Colobus angolensis palliatus, assembly GCF_000951035.1. NCBI lineage: Eukaryota > Metazoa > Chordata > Mammalia > Primates > Cercopithecidae > Colobus > Colobus angolensis. The sequence continues at coordinate 1,567,114 of NW_012116010.1, read as the reverse complement.
GCACAGATTAGTGTTCATCCTTGAGAGTGTCTCTCTTATGAGTTCCCATGAAAGCTGGCTGTTCCAAAGAGCCTGGAAGCTCCCCACTCTCGCTCGCTCGCTCTCTCTTGCGTCCTGTCTCTACATGGGGTCTCTGCACACAGGCTCCCCTTCCTCTCTGTGTCCCGACCCAAATCTCATCTTCTAGCTCCCATAATTCCCACGGGTTGTGGCAGGGATCCAACGGGAGATGACTGAATTATGGGGGCGGGTCTTTCTCATGTTGTTCTCATGATAACGGACGGGTCTCACGAGATCTGCTGCCATCCATATAAAACGTGACTTGCTCCTCCTTGCCTTCCACCATGATTGTGAGGCTTCCCTGGACATGTGCACCTGTAAGTCCCAGACCACCTCAGTCTCAGGTATGGCTTTATCAGCAGTGTGAAAACAGACGAATACACGCTCTCAGTCTCAGTGGAAGCAGCCCAAGGCGCTTACCAGATGCAAATGTCCAGTCTTGAACTTTCCAGCCACCAGAATCATGAGCCAAATAAACCTCTTTTCTTTATAAATTATCCAGCCTCAGAGATTCCTTCACAGCAACACAATACAGACGCAGCCAGAGGGTATGTATGGAGCAAGTGACTTAGGTCAGAGTGACACGGGGCTCCTAGCAACTGGGGATTTACCACACGTACCTGAGTGGAGGTAATGGTTGGAGATTAGCCTGAACACCCAGGTCTGTCCTGTCAGGATAAAACCTCCCCTCCTGGAAGCTCAGTCTTGATGGAAATGACACACGACGTGTCCCAGTGACTGGATGCACATGAAAATGGCCTGGGGGTTAACATTAGCCTGTGCTTTGCGGTAAGATCTACGCAAGCTGGAGTCACTGCTTACCGGGTATATGACTCCTGCCTGACCTTGCAGACGAGGCTGATCTCCGATCTCCGACTTTCCCTTTGCGAGGATTCAATCATCAGCTGTTCTAATGATAAAAGGGAATGACAATATGGACATTGCTATCATTTCTACTGTAGATGGTTTCTTCTGCAAAGTCAGAGGTGATACGTCTACGTTGGAAGACATGGGAGCCAGAAATGGTGGGATTCTTACACTAACCCAATTGAACACTCTCAGGAAAGTGCATCAGATATGTTTACTGCTGCCTCTGCAGGTTGTGAGTTCTCAAAAAACGTTACCTGATGCTCTTCCTCGAACACACTCTTTCTTAGAAATTCCTTGCATATAGGCCAGGTGCAGTGGCTCACACCTGTCATCCCAGCACTTTGGAAGGCTGAGGTGGATGGATCATCTGAGGTCAGGCATTGGAGACCAGCCTGACCAATATGGTAAAACCCCATCTCTACTAAAAATGCAAAAATTGGCCAGGTGTGGTGATGGGTGCCTGTAGTCTCAGCTACTCAGGAGGCTGAGGCAAGAGAATCCCTTGAACCCAGGAGGCAGAGGTTGCAGTGAGCCAAGACTGCACCACTGCACTCCAGCCTGGGT
>NW_012116010.1:1559488-1560199 GCF_000951035.1 Colobus angolensis palliatus | reverse complement strand
GGTGAAGTGAAAAAAAAAAAAAAAAAAGAAAATCTCAAATAATCTGGAAAAAACTTTCTAGAACTAATAAATGAGCTCAGTCAGTTCACAGGATACAAGATACATGTATAAAAATCCACTGAATTTCTATACAGTGATAATGAACAAGGGGAAACCAAAATACAAAATATAATAGTATTTTAGGCCAGGTGTGGTGGCTCACGCCTGTCATCCCAGCACTTTGGGAGGCCGAGGCGAGTGGATCATCTGAGTTCAGCAGTTTGAGATCAGCCTGGCCAACATGGTGAAATCCAGTCTCTACAGAAAATACAAAAAAATTACCTGGGCGAGGTGGCAGGTGCTTGTAGTCCCAGCTACTCGGGAGGCTAAGGCAGGAGAATCACTTGAACCCGGGAGGCGGAGGTTGCAGAGAGCCGAGATCGTGTCATTGTATTCCAGCCTGGGCTACAGAGCGAGACTCTGTCTCAAAGAAAAAACAAACTATTTTAAATTGCTCCAAAGAGAATGAGATACTTATATATAAATCTCACCAAGCCTATGTAGTTCTGTATGACAAAAATTATAAAAATTCTCATGAAAAACATGAAAGAAGACCCAAATAAAGGAAAGGCATACTACGTTCGTGGAGCACATTCACTACAGTAAAGATGTCCGTTCTCAATAAACTGATTTACAGGGTTAACAAAATTCAGGCTGGATGCAGTGGCTCAC
>NW_012116010.1:1557909-1559438 GCF_000951035.1 Colobus angolensis palliatus | reverse complement strand
CCTTGGCTTCCCAAAGTGCTGGGATTACAGGCGTGAGCCACCGCGCCCGGCCAATTTCTATATTTTTAGTAGAGACGGGGTGTCGCCATGTGGGCCAGGCTGGTCTTGAACTCCTGACCTCAGGTGATCCACCCACCTCAGCCTCATTACAGGCTATTCATGGGTTTTAAGGATAAGGACCTGTATGTGACTGGGGGCTGTAATTCAGCCTGCCACAGCATTATTTTGTGGACGCACTCTGGGTACTATTCCAAGAAGGCAGCATGAGAAATTGCATAGCCACCTGCCATCAGGGAGCTGACAGGCAGAGCCCAGCCCGGGGCATCCTACTGGCAGTGGAGCTGTTGTGTTCATTTCTGACAGATCAACATATGTGACACAGCTTCCTCCGCACACACCGAGGGGGGCATGCTTAAGCATGTCATTAGGAGACCCGGGAGATCACAACACCAGCTTAGCTAAATGGGGTTTCAGCAACGCGAGTCTGGTGCCAGCACGATGGGTATTATTTAAGATTTTTAATCAAGCAGGAGAAACAAAGAGAACTGGGAAGGAGGAATACAGTGCTGAAAAACATCTGCTCTTAAGCAATTTCATTTAAAGGAGAAAGAAACGGAGGCTCAAACCGAAGATGAATATTGACAATGACGTTTTTTCGTTCTTGTTTTGAGACGTAGTCTCGCACTGTTGCCCAGGCTGGAGTGCAATGGCACCATCTCGGTTCACTGCAACCTCCGCCTCCCAGGTTCAAACGCTTCTCCTGCCTCAGCCTCCTGAGTAGCTGGGACTAGAGGCGTGAGCCACCACACCTGGCTAATATTTGTATTTTTAGTAGAGACGGGGTTTCACCATCTTGGCCAGGCTGGTCTTGAACTCCCAACCTCGTGATCTGCCTGCCTCAGCCTCCCAAAGTGCTGGGATGACAGGCGTGAGCCACCGCGCCCGGCCCTGACGATGATGTTTCAATAGGCAGAAAAGTAAGGGTGGTTTTGGCAAAGCAGAAAGCATTAAAAGGCAGTGGGCTCAGTGTGTACAGCTTTGACTATAAAGGGGAAAAGTCACAGGGAAACGCTGGTTTATTTACAGTATGAATAAAACATTTTAAACTGGTGAATTGATTAAATGTACCAGCAAAAGACTAAAGAAAGACATTTTCTGGAAGCATTTGCAAGGGTTGGGTAAGTCACGTGGTCACGGAGCAGAGTTTAAAGCACCTGTTCCTTGGAGACCTCTGACCTGAGTATATCTTAAGGGATTTTCCAGGATGGGGTCTAGGGAAGTATAGGAAGGATCCAAACATCATTTGGCTTTAAAAAATCATTAGGAAGAATTCAAAATATACAAACAATAGTCAAAGAGTAAAAACAAACCCTCATGGAAAAAAAGAAAAAAATTCTCTCTCTTTGAAGGTGATCTAATTGTCTTGATAGAAAATCTCAAATAGGCTGGGCGCGGTGGCTCAAGCCTGTAATCCCAGCACTTTGGGAGGCCGAGACGGGTGGATCACGAGGTCAGGAGATCGAGACCAT
>NW_012116010.1:1554274-1555989 GCF_000951035.1 Colobus angolensis palliatus | reverse complement strand
GTAGAGACGGGGTTTCACCGTATTTGCCAGGCTGGTCTTGAACTCCTGACCTTGTGATCCACCCACCTTGGCCTCCCAAAGTGTTGGGATGACAGGCGTGTGCTACCGCGCCCAGCCAACAAGTCTTTCTTTCATGGTCAAAATCAAAATCTAAATTGCAAAATTCAGATAAAGCAATTTTATGGCTTATAAGGTGCCTACATAGGCCTGATGTTTTCCAGTGAGGGAGGACAAGTCACACACAAAAAAGAAATACTCTGAAGAAAGCGAAAAGACAAGCCACAGAATGTGAGAAACTAGCGGAAAGACAATATATCTCGTAAAGGACTTGTGGCCAACATTTAGGAAGCATAGTTACAAGTCATATGAAGATTGCATCTAACCCAATAAAAATTAGGAAATAGAATTGAAAGGACTTGTCACTAAATAAGATGCATAAGTAGCAAAATAAGCCTGCGAAGAGGGTCTGTGTTACTTGCAGGTTCTGGAATGCAGAAAGCAAGACAGAGTTACAAACGCAAAGGCGGGACGTGGTGGCTCACGCCTGCAATCCCAGCACTTACGGAGGCTGAAGCGGGTGGATCATCTGAGGTCAGGAGTTCGAGACCACAGCCTGGCCAACATGGTGAAACCCTGTCTCTACTAGATATACAAAAATTAGCTGGGCATGGTGGCACATGCCAGTAATCCCAGCTACCTGGGAGTCTGAGGAAGGAGAATCGCTTGAACCCAGAAAGCAGAGGCTGCAGTCAGCCAAGATTGCACCATTGCACTCCAGCCTGGATAACAAGAGTAAAAACTCCGTCTCAAAAAGAAAGAAAGAAAGAAAGAAAGATTTCTGGCCAGGTGCAGTGGCTCACATCTTTAATCCCAGCACTTTGGGAGGCCAAGATGAGTGGATCACCTGAGGCCAGGAGTTCAAGACCAGCCTGGCCAACATAGTGAAATCCCGTCTCTACTAAAATTACAAAAAAATTAGCTGGGCGTGGTGGTGCGTGCCTATAATCTCAGCTACCTGGGAGGCTGAGGCAGGAGAATCGCTTGAACCCAGGAGAGAGAGGCTGCAATAAGCCAAGATCACGCCACTGCACTCCAGCCTGGGAGACAAAGCGAGACACCATCTCAATAAATAAATAAATAAATATAAATAAAAAGAAGGATGAGAAAAAGAGACACTAGGGATTTCAAAAGGAGTGTGGATGGAGAGTGGTGAGGGTTCAAAAACTACTTATTGCGTGCTATGCTCACTACCTGGGTGATGGGATTATTAGAAGCCCACACCTCAGCATTACACAAGAGACCTGTGTCACACACCTGCACACGTACCCCTTCATCTAAAATTTAAAAATAGGTCAGGTGCAGTGGCTCACGTCTGTCATCCCAGGACTTTGGGAGGCTGAGGCAGGAGGATTACTTGAGCCCAGGAGCTCGAGACCAGGCTGAGCAAGATACGGGAGACCTCATTGCTGCGCAAATAGGTATATGTTTAAATTAGCTGGGTGTGGTGGTGCACACCTGTATTCCCAGCTACTTGGGACGCCAAGGCAGGAGAATCGCTTGAGCTCAGGAGTTGAAGGCTGCGGTGAGCTATGATCACGCCACTGCACTCCAGCCTGGGTGACAGAGCAAGATCTTGTCTCAAAGTTAATTAATTAAATTTTAACATAAAATACAAAACGTCTATAATATCATCATTTTAAAAAGTAAACAATCTC
>NW_012116010.1:1548456-1553604 GCF_000951035.1 Colobus angolensis palliatus | reverse complement strand
TATAATACATATGTACATAATATACATATTTTATAGTTAATATATGCATAATATAATGTGTTAAACATATATTTTATATTTGTAATATTTATTTATCATATACACACAGCAAATACATATTTTTGCAGTGTATTTTATATTAGGTATAATATATTTTGTATTTTATATTACGTATATATATATGCTATGCCAACTCTAACGGGTACCTTCTTCAATCACATTTTTGGGTCCTGTTTTGCGGTTCCATCTGGACTTGGAGCTGCCCTTTCAAAAAGCCACAGTGGCTGTGTTCAGTCTGGTGAATGTCACATCCTGACTAAATTCTCAAAAGGAAGGGGTGAAACTCAGGGACGTGTACCCGGGTCACCCGGAGAACCAGCAATGGGGACCACCTGTGGCTGGCTGCCTGTGTCACCTACGCGTATAGATATGCACACATAGCATGTACCTTGCTCAAAACCCAGGTTTCTGGACATCAGTGTAACTGACCTGCTGGCTGGCATATGGTGAGGGCTGCCAGCCGGAACACACCAGGGAAAGGATACAGAAAGTCAGCAGAGCGAGGAGCTGTTTCAGTCCTGGTTCACGGTCCACTGCCATGTGGCTCCATTTTCATGAGTCACGCGCCTCACCCTCCCAGATGCTGAATTCACCTCCAACATCACACTCTTCAAGGAGACGCTTAGCAGACATTATCTGAGGGCTCCGTGCCAGGTAGACCTTGGTCACTGAGCACGGAGGATGTTCTCTCGGGGAAAGACAGATGCAGAAGGCAGGGGAAGGACCTAAATCCCAGGGGAATCAGCCACTAAGAATTCAGCATCTGGCCAAGATGCTCAAACAAATTGTTCTTGTTGAGCCTCTCTCTTGAATCAGTGGATGGTTCCTGGAACTGGAAGGAAAGGGAAGACAGCCAGAAGCTATGGTGTATGTGTGTGTGGCTGAGCAGGGAAAGGACAGAGGTAGAGAGAAGGAGGGGGAGAAGAAGGAAGAGGAGAGGGGAGGAGGAGGAACAAAAGGAGGAGGAGGAGAAGGAGAGGGGAGGAAGAAACAGGAGAAGAAGGAGAGGGGAGAAGGAGGAGGAGTAAAAAGAGAAGTGGGAGGAGAGGGTAGAAGGAGGAGGAGGAGAGGCGAGGAGGAAGAGGAGAGGCGAGGAGGAAGAGGAGAGGGGAGGAGGAGGAGAGGGGAGGAGGACAAGGAGGAGAAGGGAGGAGGAGAAATAGAAGTAAGCGAAGAAGGAGAACAAGAAAAGATGAAAAAGGAGAGGGAGTAGAAGGAAAAGGAGAAGGAAGAGGAGAAGGAGTATCAAATGGCACAATTTCTAAAATCCCATCTGAGCAAGGCTGGCCCTTCTCCAAAGGAAATCGCCCAGTAAGCAGTAACAAGTAAAATAAAAGAAAGGACAGTCTTTAGGAGACAGACCTAGTAGATCAGATTTTTTTTTTTTTTTTTTAGGAAGCTGAGTTTCTATTGGATAGTTTCATCTTTATAGCTCACTGATTATGAAAAAGCTTATGGAATAATATGATCATTACCAAACAACAAAATCACTAAACAGCTATAGAGTTTTACGACACAATAAATGACAAAACCGAAAACCAAAGACCAAAAAAAAAAGAGGGGAATATTTAAAACTTAGTTACGTTTCCTCCGAGGCACGGCTTTTATACCAAGTTGGGATCTGAATGGCACCGGCCACAGACTGTTTTGTTACAAGCACTGCAGGCACATTCTTCACTGGGTGGAAGGAAAAGCTCAGCACCAAATACTTTCTTTGAAGTCTCTGAAAGCTTTCTCCGCGATGAGATTAAACTTGCAAAAGCTCTCTGGCTGTGGGGAGACAACGACGACAGCTCCAATTACAGGGCTTCTGCAGCCACGCTGTTATGGTTCTCTGAAACAAGGAAGAGAGGCGTGCATACATTAGTCCAAGGATATGTCCCAGCCAGTAATTAGCCACGGCTTGCAGTGAAAAGCAGGGACTCGAGAGCTTGTGTCATAGAATATACAATTTCCTCATGATGCCCCACAAAAAGCTATCTCCATTCAGATGGTTTCTACGTGGTTGTGCCAATCATAACAAGAACCAAGATCTACAAACAAACGAAAGAGAGAAGAAAGAAAAGAAAGAAAGAAAAAAGAAAGAAAGAAAGAGAAAAGAAAAGGAAAGGAAAGGAAAGGAAAGGAAGGGAGAGAGAGAGAGGGAGGAAGGAAGGAAGGAAGGAGACAGGGAAGGAGGGAGGGAGGGAGAGAGGAGGGGAAGGAAAGGAATAAAGCAGAAAGGAAGGAAGGAGAAAGAAAGGAAGGAAGAATGATGGAAGGCAGAAGGAAGGGAGGGAGGGAGGGAGGCAGGGAGGCAGGGAGGAAGGAGAAAGGAAGGAAGAAAGGAAGAAAGAAAGAAGAAAGGAAGAAAGCAAGGCAGGAAGGAGGGAGGGAGGGAGGGAGGAAGGAAGGAAGGAAGGAAGGAAGGAAGGAAGGAAGGAAGGAAGGAAGGAGGAAGGAAGTCCTTCTTCTTGTGAGTAAATGCCGTATCCCAGATATTTCCTTTGTTGGCCAACTCCATGGTTAGTTTATCTAAAAAATTAATGGGAATGAAGTAATCAACATAATTGGTCTTGTCTCCTACGTGATATGTCCATGTTTTAACTATTTTTTTTTGTGTGTGTGTGTGTGTGTGTGTGTGTGTGTGTGAGACAGACTCTCACTCTGTTGCCCAGCCTGGAGTGCAGTGGCGCGATCTCAGCTCACTGTAACCCCTGCCTCCAGAGTTCAAGGGATTCTTATTACCTCAGCCTCCCAAGTAGCTGGGACTACAAGTGCCTGCCACCACGCCTGGCTAATTTTTTTGTATTTTAGTAGAGATGGGGTTTCACCGTGTTAGCCAGGATGGTCTCAATCTCCTGACCTCGTGATCCACCCACCTCGGCCTCCCAAAGTGCTGGGATTACAGGTGCATGCCACCGCGCCCAGCCAGTTTAACTATTTTTAAAAATAATTTGAAGGCTGTCTCCTGGCAGAATTTCCTCTTGCTCTGTGGACATCAGATTTTGTTCTTTTCATGTCTTCAACTGATTAGGTGAGGCCCACCCACATTACGGAGAGAGGGTCGTCTTGACTCAAAGTCACTGATTTAAATATCAACCCCATCCAAAAACACATTCACAGAAACATCCAGAATAATCTTTGCCCACACATCTGGGCACAGTGACCCAGACAAGGAGACACATAAAATTAACCATCACAAATATTATTACTTAAATGAAATGCTTAAAAAGAAAAGGAGGAAACATAAAGCAAGGGATTAGAAGTAAACAGGGGGCATATTCATGAAAGCAGCTGGGCAGAGAAGGGGCTGATATAAATGGGACACAACATCAGAGCAAACTCGTGGAAGACAGGGGAGTCTGGCACGCTTGTGGGCCAAGAGTAAGAGCTTAAGAGAAGTCTATTGAATGTTTTCCTCTCCTGTCAATCTGAAATCAGTGACTGCTGGGGTTTGAAGGCAGAAATCCCATACAAATACCTAGAAGTCCACTGTTGTGCCAAGTTTTACCTCTGCTTTGGGGACACTGCCTTCAGAATAGTCTAGCTTGTCCTTGCAACTCTGGTTCAAGCACAGATCATTGATCCAGGCTAGTATGAAATATCAACGTGTGTGCAGATAGGCATGTGTGTTACCAGAAAATAACCCAGTAGGAATGACAGCACCACAGCCATAACACAGATTAAAATGTAGACCTCACAGTGTTATCAGGATCAGCTTTTTTCAAGAGACCATGGGTTTCATTCATTCCAAAAGCACAATTGCATGGTAGACCATTACCTTGCCTGCTCACTTATTTCTATATACTTAGCTTCTCACACTGAAGATATGCACACTAAACACTGGTCAAACAAAAATGAGTGGATAAATGACTAACCAATTTGTTTCATCCTCCCTACAAGACAAGCACTGGTCATTTTACATGGTGCCCAAAACTGACTCTAGTGTGTGCTTTTAAACCCTATTTAATAAGACCAACCAGGCCAGGCACTGTGGTTCACGTCTGTCATCCCAGTACTCTGCAGAGGAGGCCAGGGCGAGCAGATCACCTGAGGTTGGGAGTTCGAGACCCGCCTGACCAACATGGAGAAACCCTGTCTCTACTAAAAATACAAAATCAGCTGGGTGTCGTGGTGCATGCCTGTAGGAGAAACGGTTGAACCCAAGAGGCGGAGGTTGCAGTGAGCTGAGATCGCGCCATTGCACGTAAGCCTGGGCAACAAGAGCAAAACTCCGCCTCCAAAAAAATAAATAAATAAATAAAAATAAGACTGATCAAAGGAGATCTTGTGTGAATGGTCCAAAACTAAAGTGTGCATGATTTTATTTTCCAAGTCAAATGGGCCTCAGAGCTTAGCAGAAAGTATCATCATTATCACCATCATCATCATTGTCATCATCATCATCACCATCCTCACCATCATCATCATCCTCACCATCATCTCCATTACCTCTCCCATTATCATCATCACTACCACCATCATTATCATCATCATCATTACCATCATCATCTCCATTATCACCACCACTACCATCACCATCATCACCATCATCATCACCATCATCTTCCTTATCACCACCATCACCATCCTCACCAACATCATCATCCTCAGTCATCATCCTCATCACCATTATCTCCATTACCTCTCCCATTATCATCATCACTACCACCATCATTATCATCATCATCATCACCATCACCATCTCCATTATCACCACCATCACCATCATCTTCATTACCTCTCCCATCATCATCACCATCCTCACCATCATCATCCTCACCATCATCATCCTCATCACCATTATCTCCACTACCTCTCCCATCATCATCATCATAATCATCACTATCACCATCATTGTCATCATCATCACCATCGTCATCTCCATTATCACCACCACCACCATCACCATCATCATCACCATCATCATCTTCATTACCTCTCCCATCATCATCATCACCATCCTCGCCATCATCATCCTCATCACCATTATCTCCACTACCTCTCCCATCATCATCATCATCATCATCATAATCATCACTATCACCATCATTGTCATCATCACCATCGTCATCTCCATTATCACCACCATCATCATCACCATCA
>NW_012116010.1:1540933-1547651 GCF_000951035.1 Colobus angolensis palliatus | reverse complement strand
ATCATCATCACCATCATCATCTTCATTACCTCTCCCATCATCATCATCACCATCCTCGCCATCATCATCCTCATCACCATCATCCTCATCACCATCATCTCCATTACCTCTCCCATTGTCATCACTACCACCATTATTATCATCATCATATCACCATCTCCATTATCACCACCATCACCATCACCATCATCACCATCATCATTACCTCTCCCATCATCACCATCCTCACCATCATCATCCTCACCATCATCACCATCATCTCCATTACCTCTCCCATTATCATCATCATTACCATCATCTCCATTATCACCACCACCACCATCATCACCATTGTCACCATGATCATCACCATCATCTCCATGAACTCTTCCATCATCATCGTCGTCACCATCATCCTCACCACCATCATCTCCATCGCCTCTCCCATCATCATCGTCATCACTACCACCATCATTATCATCACCATCATCTTCATTATCACCACCATCATCATCATCACCATCGTTACCATTATCACCATCATCATCTTCACTACCTCTCCCATCATCATCATCGCTGTCACCATCTTCATTATCTCCCCCACTGTCATCACTACCACCATCCTCACCATCATCATCACCATCACCATCTTCATTATCTCTCCCATCATCATCATCTCCATTATCACTACCATCATCATCATCTCCACTATCACCACCCCATCATTACCATCACCATCATCATCGTCATTATGATCACTGTCATCATTATCATCACCATCATCATCACCATCATCTTCACTACCTCTCCCATCATCATCATCGCTGTCACCATCTTCATTATCTCCCCCACTGTCATCACTACCACCATCCTCACCATCATCATCACCATCTTCATTACTTCTCCCATCATCATCATCTCCATTATCACTACCATCATCATCATCTCCACTATCACCACCCCATCATCATTACCATCACCATCATCATCGTCATTATGATCATTGTCATCATTATCATCACCATCATCATCACCATCATCTTACCGTGCCATTGTCATTATCACACCAACACCAGCATCATCATCATTGTCATCATCATTACTACAATGTTGATAATCAGCTATAAGACTGTGAATCCCACAAGACGAGTCAGCAGTGCTGCCACTGGGACATCTGAGAACAATATGCCCTGGAAGGATTTTCTCCCTTTCTTTTTTAATCCCAGAATGGCAGTGGTTTGACTGATGTTCTCTTTTGGACTATGAAGCATCTCCTGTGACCTAGAAACAACTTAGAGTGATGACTCTTTGAGAGACACCACCACCTAAGTGACCTTATAACAAATTGGTCTGGTTCAAGAGTCCCAAATCATTTTAAATGCTGCTTCAGTGCCTGTACACTCATTTGTTGTGCTGTCACTCTGGTTTCTTGGGAATAAATTAACAAAAACAGAATTGGAGATTGTCTCTTTCTGTCTTCACTTCCCTTCAAAAAGTATCATTTTTTTTCCCCCACTGGAAGGACTTGTTGTCCAGAACAAGTGTAGGCATAGAAATGCTAATTTTTGTTACTTCACCTTTCTGGGAAAATAAGGGGGAGTGGAGCCATCTGTGGTTATGGCCATCTCTTGGCCAATACGTTGGTTTTGAAATAAACTGATTTTGAATTAGATGTGCAGTGTGCATCTGTGAGATTGAAGTTAGATGTGTGTGTAGGAGAGGGAAGCCCACAAAGCTGTGAAGATACAGTAGGAAGAAGGGCTCTATGAGAACATGTAAAACAATGGCATTTGTTTGGATCAGATACAGCTATGTCTGAGTGGACTAAAGATACAAATCTGCTCATGGCCACAGCAGATGTCACTCCTGGGCCCCATGGATAAGCAACAGAAAGTCAAAGGTGGCAAATTTATCAAGCCTTTCTGAGTTTTTATGATGGACGGTTGGGTCCTTGGCCATCAGTGAGGATTGGCAGTGTCTTCTTAGCAATGTAAGAATTTGAATCCAAGCCTCCGTGAATTTGGGAGGACAGCCCAGCTGGAAGCTGTGACTCAGCAAGGCCAGCCTGAGACTCCACAAGCTCAAGTAATTGTTCAGGCAGATAAATGCCATTAGGCTGCCAAGGTGATGTGGTAAGGTGTTTGTCAAGGTAGATGGAGCCTGGTGAGGGAAAGTTAGGGTGGAAAACTTCAGAAATCCAGGCAGGAAAACTTCAGGTATGTGCATAAGCCATCCATCCATCCACCTGCCATTCACCCATTCCTTCACTGATGCACTTATCCATCCATCCATCCACCTGCCATTCACCCATTCCTTCACTGATGCACTTAACCATCCATCCATCCACCTGCCATTCACCCATTCACTGATGCACTTATCCATCCATCCATTCATCCAACCATCATCCCTTTATTCATCCACCTACCATCCACCCATATATGCACCCACCCACCCATCCACCCATCTATCCAGACAGCCAGCCAGCAACCCATCCATCTACCTATCCATCCATCCACTTATCTATCCACTCATGCACATATCCACCATCCATTTATCCAACTATCCATCCATTTATCCATCTATCCACTCATCCATCTGTCTATCCATCCTTCCTTCCATTCAACATGCATACATAATGTGTCAGAAACTTCCTTGTCCTTGGGGACACAGGGCATCAAGATACGGTCCAGTTAACAGAACTCGAAGCTACAGGCCAGAGTTCGAGCTTCAAGAAGAAAGAAACTTCTTTCTTTCTTCTTGGGAACAGAGAGGAGCGTGAGTTTAGTAACTCAGACACAATTCCTCACTTAACAAGACAAGTAGACCACAAAAGGCAGAGCTCAACTTAGCATCCATTGATAAGTACCAAGGCACCCCCTTCTCCGGTAGACTTATGAGAGCAAGGACATCATTCTACCCTCTCCACAAAAGTACTGGTACAAGAAGGGCTTTCTCCATGCCTAGCTGAAGAGGTCCCCAGCTCAAGTTCAGATTGATGTAGGAACAGTCCTGAAAATGACCCTGTCAGTGGAGATTCTGGGAAGCGGCAGTGAAGGACTCTTCAGGAAAAGGTAAGAGCCAAGAGAAAGAACACGAAATCCAAGGATGAAAGTTAAAGACAAAATGCAGAAGCGAGGTTGAACTTGAGTAGAAGCCGGAATGAGGGCAGCACTGCATTGATGGAGGGAAGAGAAAACTATCCTAGGCAGAGGGTATACCAGAAACACAAGGCAACTATTATTCATGAAGGTCTTGCTTGAGGAACAATATGGACTCCAGAGCAGGTACAAGACACGTGGCAGGTCGTGGTGGATGAGTGATCTGTCGAAACGAAGGCTAGAAGGCCATGAACAGATGGCCAAGGGCTTTGGCTTGTAGGCAATGAGAGAGTGGTGAAGGCGTGGAGGAATGCAGGATTGCTCTAGTGCATAGAGCCCAGTGGGGGTCCAGTGGGAGAGGCTGGAAAAAGGATAGACCTAGAATCCAGTGGGAGAGGCTGAAAGAATGGAAAGCAGTTGTGACACCATTGCTCTAACTGAGCTTTGGAAAGAACTCCGCATAGTAGGCAGGTGACAATGCAGAAACGAGGGCGTAAGAGAAATTTTGAAAGAAGGCACATGAGATAAGAAATCATTGTGGAAAACAGTGTGACGATTCTTCAAAGAACTAAAAAGTGAACTACCATTCAACCCAGTAATCCCATTACCAGACATACACCCAAAAGAATATCAATCATTTTATCGTAAAGACATGCAAGTGTGTGTTCACTGCAGCACCATTCACACTAGGAAAGACATGAACTCAACCTAAATTCCCATCAGTAGTGGACTGAATAAAGAAAATGTAGTACACATATACCATGAAATACTATGCAGCCACAAAAAGAAAGAGATCATGTCCTTTGCAGGAACATGGATGGAGCTGGACACTATTATCTCAAGACAGATAGAAAGATAGATAATTGATTGATTGATAGATAGATAGATAGATGGATGGATAAAGATAGATAGATGGATGGATAAAGATAGATAGATAATCACATGCTCTGAGGATATTGAGTTATATATGTAACTTAATTTATTAACATAAACACCCATCATGTTATTAACTTATTAATATCCATCATATCAGTTATCTTCTAATGAGCACAGCGTCTCGACACACCCAGAATGACATAGCGTGTTCTAACTATTGGAGAGAAGAAAATGGGAGGAGGGAGAGGATTAGAAAAAAATAACTAATGGGTACCAGGCTTAATACCTGGATGATGAAATAATCTGTACAACAAACTCTCACGACCCAAGTTTACCTACATAACAAACTTACATGTGTACCCCTGAACATAACAGAAAACTTAGAGAGAAGACACCTCATTTTCACAAGTGTTTTAAACTTGCTCCCCTCTTCATGGGTAGCAGTGCATATGTTCTTATCCTTTGTCTCTTTCTAAGAAATCAATGTGTTTCTAAGCCAGCATAAGCTGACAGCCCATGTGGACAAGAGGAGGTATTGTGTTATAAGGAATTTTTTTTTGTATAAACCAGAGAGAGGAGAGAAAGAATTATTGTGTGAGGACACAAGACGTATCCACAAAGATGCGTTTAAGACAAATTTGAATTTCTACAGGAAACTCACCCCCTACCAGCCAAACGGATGGATTATGACAAAGCCTGTGATTGGCTCCAGAAATCCATCAGCTGTTTTTGAAACTTAGTTTTAATTTAGTTCTGAAACAAAAAGAATGAGTAAAATGTTTCTCTAATACAATGTCCAAAATGGTGAGGCAAACTCCACCAGCAGAGAAAGCTGTTGGCCATCATGCAACCTGTGCAGTTTATGAAATTAGCATGCAGAGGCTTCAGTGCTGTATTAGTCCATTTTCATGCTGCTGATAAAGACATACCCAAGAATGGGTAATTTATAAAGACAAAGGGGGTTGATAGACTCACAATTCCAGATGGCTGAGAAGGCCTCAAAATCGTGGTGGAAGGCAAAAGGCAGGTCTTACATGGTGGCAGGCAAGAGAGAATAAGAACCAAGTGAAAGGGGAATCCCCTTATAAAACCATAAGATCTCGGTGAGACTTACTCACTACCAGGAGAACAGTATGGGGGAAACCGCCCCCATGATTCAACGACCTCCCATTGGGTCCCTTCTGTCACACATGGGAATTATGGAGCTACAATTCAAGATTTGGGTGGGGACACAGCCAAACCATATCAAGTGCAAACAAAGTTTCTGACTTCTCTTGAGGGAAAAGATACTTGAAAGATTTGAGTAGTTGGGAGCCAACCACCATGATCTCCTGCTCTCTGAATTAACAGTGTAATCACAAACCGCCATCTTTGAAAACTGACTTTCCTCTAGCTTTTCTCCTCCAACACTATTCAGATTTCTTTGCTTATAAATGGTTAAGTGCACGTGGATGAGGAGGTTGAGCTGGTTCTCACAGAGGAGTAGGGAGTCTGAAGTGACTTCCAGTCTGGGAAAGGAAGAGAGAAATCACTTCTACAGGCTTTTCAGGATCAAGCTTCAGGTAGGTGCATCTGTGCAGCATTCTCCCCCAAAGAACTTGATAGTACGAGAAATAAGCCTGCCTGCGAACTACACCACACATTGTGTCACCAAAAGCATGCAATTAGATGTTGAATGCAGACCAAGAGACTTCCTAGAACTGTCTAATGGAAGAGTTGAGGACTTTCTAGAACTATCTAACGGTCTAGAACTATCTAACGGTAGAGTTGAGGACTTTCTAGAACTATATAACAGAAGAGTTGAGGACTTTCTAGAACTATCTAACGGAAGAGTTGAGGACTTTCTAGAACTATCTAACAGAAGACTTGAGGACTTTCTAGAACTGTCCAATGGGAGAGTTGAGGACTTTCTAGAACTGTCCAATGGGAGAGTTGAGGACTTTCTAGAACTAACGAAAGAGTTGACTTTCTAGAACTGTCCAACCTAAGAGTTGACGACTTTCTACAACTGTCTAATGGAAGAGTTGACGACTTTCTAGAACTCTCTAACGGAAGAGTTGAGGACTTTCTAGAACTATCTAATGGAAGAGTTGAGGAAAACCCAAAACTCCCATTGAGGGACCTGGCTCCAGTCTCCTGGAGGTAGGCGGGAGCATGACTGTGATTTCATGAGTGGGAATCCAGTTAATTACATCCTTCTGGGTGTGTCAACAGGCTGTGCTGATTAGAAGAGGATTCACATGATGCATGTTAATAAGTTACATATATAACTCAATAGCCTCAGAGGCTCATGTGATTATCTATCAATGTATCTATGTATCTATGTATCACCTATCTATACACATAAATATATATGCATGCAATCAATACATGCACAAACTATATATTTTATTACAGTATATCACAAGAATACATTGTATACACATATGCTCATGTGTCATTTAGATATATGTGTGTGTATATATATAAATATATGTGTGTGTGTGTGTATGTAATCACATGATCATTAGAGGATTTTTCTTTTTTTGAAATGGAGTCTTGCTGTTACCCAGGCAGGAGTGCAGTGGCGCAATCTCGGCTCACTGCAACCTCTGCCTCCTGGGTTCAAGGGATTCTCCTGCCTCAGCCTCCCAAGTAGCGGGGATTACAGGAGTCCACCACCACACCCAGCCAATTTTTGTATTTTTAGTAGAGATGGGGTTTCACCATGTTGGCCAGGCTGGTCTCGAACTCCTGACCTCAGGTGATATGCCTGCCTCACCCTC
>NW_012116010.1:1535296-1536373 GCF_000951035.1 Colobus angolensis palliatus | reverse complement strand
CCCACCATTTTGTGCAGGTTTCATGGCTCAGGAGCACTGGAGATTTCACGATATTGAATTGTTCCTTCTGACTGAGCTCTGATTGAGCTAACTGATGCTACATTTAATTTCAGGGTGGACTGAATCAAACAGGCTTACTCATAAGAGCAGGAGACTGGGCGTGGTGGCTCACACCTGTCATCCCAGCACTTTGGGAGGCCGAGGCAGTCGGATCACTAGGTCAGGAGATGGAGACCATCCTGGCTAACACAGCGAAACCCCATCTCTACTAAAAATACAAAAAATTAGCCAGGTGTACTGGCGGGCGCCTGTAGTCCCAGCTACTCCAGAGGCTGAGGCAGGAGAATCGCTTGAACCCAGGAGGCGGAGGTTGCAGTGAGCTGAGATGACGCCACCGCACTCCAGCCTGGGTGACAGAGCAAGACTCCATCAAAAAAAAAAAAAAGAGGAAGGATATTCCTGACCAGGTCTGGAAACTGGAGGTCAAAGCAAAATTATAATGGTGATGATAAATAAGGGGAAAACTGGTACACATTGACTTTGTGGTGAAAATTTCAAGCCAAGTTCGTATTTATAGAGAAGACTGGCTGGGTGCGATAGTTCATGCTTGTAATCCCAGCACTTTGGAAACCTGAGGAGGGCAGATTGCTTGAGCCCAGGAGTTCAAGGCCAGCCTGGGCAACATGGCGAGACCTCATCTCTGCGAAAATTACATACATTAGCTGGACATGGTGGTGTGCACCCATAGTCCCAGCTACTTGGGAGGCTTAGGTGGGAGGACTGCTTGAGCCTGGGAGGTGGAGATTGCAGTGAGCCGAGATCACGCCACTGCACTCCAGCCTGGATGACAGAGCAAGACCTTGTTTCAAAAAAATAAAAGGAAAGAAAAAAATAAAAGATCTGTGGTCTTAAGAACAGTCCAGGGTCAGGTGCGGTGGCTCACACCCATAAACCTAGCACTTTGGGAAGCTGAGGTGGGCAGATCACAAGGTCAGGAGATCGAGACCATCCTGGCTAACAGGGTGAAACTCCGTCTCTACTAGAAACACAAAAAATTAGCCGGGTGTGGTGGCGGGC
>NW_012116010.1:1527822-1529423 GCF_000951035.1 Colobus angolensis palliatus | reverse complement strand
ACATGGTTTTAGTTTAGACTTGAGCAAGAACTGCTGGCTCATTCGCATTAGGAGGTCATAGCATGAATTTCCAAGAGAGGAGAGGTGTCAGGTTTCATGGCTCTGGGTGTTGCATTGCTTGTAAACAGTTAAAATTTGATTCCTTTTCTTCCAGCTGTGTCGTGAATGCATCCCTAAAACAAAGTCACAGAGTTCAACAGGAAATCTCACACATGAGAATGATGTGTGTGAGCTTCTTCCAAAAACGTGTGGCAGAAACCGAACTTGCTCCGAGCTGCCAAAAATCTGACACACAGCCCACCATCAATCACCCGTCATGGGTTTCTCGTTGCTTTGCGGAGGCTCATTTGAGCTTTCGGGAGAATCTGCGGATCCCAAAATAAACGACTGCAATGGTGCCATGGGCTGCGGGTAGAGGGAAACAGAGCCACGTGGTTCAAAGGAGAAGGGGCATGAGCATGAGCTTAGCCACAGTGGGTTGCTGTAGAGGGAAATAGAGCCGCATGGTTCAAAGAAGAAAGGGCATGAGTATGAGCTTAGCTGACTGGGCATGAGTACCAAGGAAACTAAGCTACCATAGCCTTCACAATGAAGAAGAAAATGCAGGCAATGCACTCTTGTTCTTAGAAACTGCAAAAAAAAAAAAAAAAAGAAGAAGAGGAACAGTTCATGGTGACAGACAAAGTTTCGACAGTTATTTGCACATTGGAGAATGAAAGATTTGAAGTCAAATGCATCATATTGGAGCTCATAGTTCTTGAGACCTTAGCAAGTATCAGACTTAGATGTGAGTGGGTTACATAAAGTCACTCAGTCTTGAAGAAAACCCTCTGAGTTGAATACTGTGACCATCGTAATTTATAGACACAGACAGGTAGTCCACGGGGCAACGTGACTTACCCAGGGTCACAGACACGTCCTGGGGAGAATTCGGAATTTGAACACTAGGATCTCAAGTGCAAAAGTGTACACTCTTCATGTGGCCCCGCAGAGAGAGAAGGACCCAAGTATGAAGAAATCCTGGCCTTTGGATGAAGAAGAGATGGAGATCATAGATACCAAGAGATCACAAGGCCGAGGAGGTAGAAGTGGCTCCCAGACTGAGGAGAGTCACGGCAGCCCAGACTAGGAGCTACAGGAGGATGGGGAAGTCACCAGAGAGTGCCCAAGAGAGACGGAGTGGGCGCTTGGCAGGAAGCATATCACAGAAGCATTGTCGTGCATGCTTGTGAGTAGAACACCCGAGCCAAGTTGCAACAGATTGACTTGGAACTGAGTGGCATGCAAAGGGAGGTTTGAGTGTGGCAAAAAATAAAATAAAATAAAAAGGCAATTTTCACTAGACAGTAAACCGCAGCTCTCGACATGGTTTTAGTTTGGAGCTTAGCAAGAACTGCTGGCTCTTTGGTAGAATGAGGTCATAGCATGAATTTCCAAGAGAGGTGTCAGGTTTCATCCTCTGGGTGTTGTGTTGCTTGTAAACAGTTAAAAGATTTCTTTTCTAGGCCAGGCACGGTGGCTCACGCCTGTAATCCCAGCACTTTGGGAGGCCGAGGCGGGTGGATCACTAGGTCAGGAGATGGAGACCATCCTGGCTAACA
>NW_012116010.1:1516713-1527772 GCF_000951035.1 Colobus angolensis palliatus | reverse complement strand
AAAAAAAAAAAAAAAAAAAGGATTAGGTCTCTAAACTGTGTCCGGCACAGTCAGGATTGCAGACATCTCACTGGGTCTTAGGAATCGTACCACGTGCCTGTGGTTGGTCTAATTTTGACAACCGAGAGTTGAGTGCAAAGGTATATGAGATATCCATTCCTATTTCTTTTTTAGCTCGCTTAAAAAAAAAAAAAAAAGACCCAGGTAGAATCCATCCAGTAAAAAAATGAAGTCAATGAGGTGAATGTCTGAAACCGGTGAATATTTCCAATTCCTGTCCTAGTTGAAGAGGATACATAACATCAAGGGGACAGACACTCAAATGATACCCTCAGATGTTGAGATTTTATGAGATGGCATCCCAGCTAGTGATTTTCTATCCGACATCAGTCATGGCCCTCACAATACAGTTTAAAATCATTTTGGAAAAGTATGGAAGATGCCACAGTCGAATTCTCAAACTGGAAAATAGTCACAGACACCCGCAGAGACCAAACTATATGCCAACTTCTCTTCCTCATTGTATGATCAGAATCCCATTTTGTCTACCTTGACAGGGTGCCCTGTCATTTAATTTTTTTTTTAGTTTTTTCGGTCGGGGGGGGAGATAGAGTCTCGCTCTGTCACCCAGGCTGGAGTGCAGTGGCGCCATCTCAGCTCACTGCAACCTCGGACTCCCGGGTTCATGCGATTCTCCTGCCTCAGCCTCCCAAGTAGCTGGGATGACAGGCACCCACCATCACACCAGGCTAATTTTTGTATTTTTAGTAGAGATGGGGTTTCACCATATTGGCCAGGCTGGTCTCGAATGCTTGACCTCAAGTGACTCATCTTCCTCGGCCTCCCAAAGTGCTGGGATTACAGGCGTGAGCCGCCACGCCAGGTCCAACATTTTAATGTTTTCTAGATCACTTTGTAACTGCTCTTTTCAAATCTTGAGTCCCCAAGTAGGTGTCACCTTTACCTTACCAGTTTTCATAAACTCTAAATCTCATAGACAATCCCTCGTAACCAATATTTCTCCATCACTGTAGGAAGCAGATGATGATCTAGCTACTGAGGTCACCTGGAGAGAGTGTGATTGACATAAACAGATCATCTCCCCAAGGCAGCCTGACCTAACTCTCCATGGAGTCTGGCAGATGGATCTCAATGACCACCTCAATGTCCACTAAGGCAAGTAAGTATGGATGAATGAACATGAATATCCCAAGTGGGAAAATTGCTTTGGTGAATTTTATGTTCTATTGTCCAGCATCCAGTTAACAGGCAAAATACAGAATATTTCCATGGAGGTACGGTGCCTGCTTCTGCTTCCAACACGCAAGATCTCTCTCCAGAGAGAATTTAGGGTGTTCTCTGTTCTTCAAAACGGACATTCCAACCTGAGCCATTTGAGAGACAGAGTTCCACAATAAGCGCTTTCTGTAAATATAAATGGGGCAGTTTCACGACGCATCTCTCCAGCTATTTTCATCTGTGTGTTTAGGTGTCTCTTCTCTTCTCTGTCACCATGTTGCAAAGCAGAGCCTTTTCCATCTGGGTAAAATGGAGACCGCCCAGGGCAACTCCAAATGTCAGATTCTATTAGCCTTATCCAATAACTCCACGAGAAGGTCATTCATATTCATCAGCTATGCAGTTCAGTTTCTGGGAATTGTTAATGTACTCAAGATGCCAGCTTCCATGTAGCCAACTGCCATCAGGAACCAGAGAGTTAGAAGCAGAGGAGAAAAGTTATCAGATCTGGCAGGAGACTGCTACTGAGGCTAAAATTAGCCTTGGACGACGCACAGAAAAAATTAATTGCTTGTGAGTGCTAGATTTCTGTTGGTGGCAAAGGTTCATGATGACACAGGACGCATCACACTCTGAGCATCTGCCAATTTATTTTCCGCACGGGGCATGGACATTTGGTTAGCCCTTCGCATGTGTGAGGCATGGTGACGAGACAAGAACTAAAACCACATTCTCCTTGTTTCCGCATGCGGTACGGACGTTTGGTTAGCCCTTCGCATGTGTGAGGCATGGTGATGAGAGAAGAACTACAACCACATTCTCCTTCTCAACGGACTGACATTCATGAATGAGTAATTCTTAAATCACCTAAGTATAAGGGACTCATGTCACGTCTGGAATAGAAGTACAATAGCCGGGTGCATTGGCTCACATCTGTCATCCCAGCACTTTGGGAGGCTGAAGGCGGGTGGATCACCTGACGTCAGGAGTTCGAGACCAGCGTGGCCAACATGCTGAAACCCCGTTTCTACTAAAAATACAAAAAATTAGCCGGGCGTGGTGGCAGGCACCTGTAATCCCAGCTACTCAGGAGGCTGAGGCAGGAGAATCTCTTGAACCTGGAGGCGGAGGTTGCAGTGAGCCAAGATCGCGCCACTGTACTCCAGCTTGGGCAACATGAGTGAAACTCCATCTCAAAAAAACCAACAAACAAAAAAACCCCAAATAAACCCATAAAAAAAAAGTTTGGAAAAAAAAAAACAGAAGTACAATAAAGGGGGGTATTTCAGTTGGGGGAATGATGGACATGGGGTTCAGAGGATCTTCAAAGAGCAAAATCTGGGTTGGAGCTTGACTTCCTTTCCTGAACTTGCTATAACAAATTTATACAAACTGGGTGGTTTACAACAATATACATATGTTGTCTCACAGTTCTGGAAGACAGACGTCTCCGATCAAGATGTTGGGAGGCATGGTTCCTTATGAGGGTTGCGAGAGAGGAATTTGTCTCATGGCAATCTCCTGGCTTCTCAGTGGCCCCAGGTATTCCCTGGTGATACGGTTTGGCTCTGTCCCCACCCAAATCTCGTCTTGAATTTACACGTGTTGTGGGAGGGATTCGGTGAGAGGTCACTGAATCATGGGGGCAAGTCTCTTCTATGCTGTCCTCATGATAGTCAGTAAGTCTCATGAAATCTGATAGTTTCATAAGGGGGTGTTTCCCTGCACAAGCTCTCTCTTTGCCTACTGCCATCCATGTAAGAGGTGACTTGCTCCTCCTTGCCTTCAGGCATGACTGTGAGACCTCCTCAGCCACACAGAATTGTAAGTCCATGAAACCTCTCTTTCTTTTGTACATTGCCCACTCTCGGGTGTGTCTTCGTCAGTAGTGTGAAAACAGATGAGCACACTTGGCTTGTAGACTTATCACCCTGATTTCTGCTTTTCTCTCCAACATGACCTTCATTTTGTGTCTTTTCGTCCATCGGTTATAACAACACCTGTCACTGGAGGTCATACCCACCCTGTGGTCTCATCTTGTGATCTTTAATTGCATCTTCAAAGACCCTTTTCCATCATAAGGTCCCATTTCCCAGGTTATGAGAGTCTGCACCCGAATGCAGACCTTGGGCAGAGTACAGTGGAAAGGGGAGAGAAAAGTAAATAGAGCGATGTTTAAACCCGTCAATCCTTTTAATTCTCCTTGGATTTGGAGAGAAGTATGGCATTTTGAGCATCCAAAAGCTACAGAGACACTTCACCAACAAATTTTAAGATTCTCATGCTTTTCCTTATGTCTGAGACTTTTTGAATATGTTCACGATTGGAGGATGACCAAAACGTTAAATCTTGCACTAACTGGTATTGACAACGTGTCCATGTCAAAATGATTCATTAGAAAGGCCAAGAATATCACTGTTTAGCAGGGAGAGATAGAAAGAAAAGGCTACCTAGAAAATGCTCATGAAAAATCAGTACAAGATAAAATTAAGATACCAGATGAAGAGCTGGTATGCTTATTGATGTTCCCTTCAGGTTTGACTTCTGCCTGGTTTACCACTCTCTCCTCCTCACTGGGGAAATTAACTGTTTGGGTTCTTCTCCTGCTCTTGCAGGTCTTTCTTTTCTTTTTTATCGTTTTATTTTTTTAATGATATTTTTACTATATTTTCTATTATATTATTTTTATTTTATTTTATAATTTTATTTTACTTTTATTTTTTATTGAGACTGGGTCTCACACTGTCACCCAGGCTGGTGTGCAGTGGCACAATCTCAGCTCACTGCAACCTCCGCCTCCTGGGTTCAAGCAGTTCTCCTGCCTCAGCCTCCTGAGTAGCTGGGATTACAGGTGCCCGCCACCACATCCAGCTAATTTTTTGTATTTTTAGTAGAGACAGGGTTTTACCATGTTGGCCAGGCTGGTCTGGAACTGTTGACCTCGTGATTCACCCGCCTCGACCTCCCAAAGTGCTGGGATTACAGGCGTCAGTCAGTGAGCCGGACCCTTTCTTTTCATTTCTGTCTATGTGGGGTATAACAACTGCCTGTTTAGAGATTCTCAACTCACTCTTTCCCTCGGTCCTGAGCCTCAATTATATCCTGCTTCTCAGCTCTAAATAAATAAGTAACGGTGAAAGGATTCCAATCCTGCAAGGAAAGGCTAACCGTTGTCTAGTGGAACCCTCCTTTGCTGCACAGATGGAGAAATGCCTGCCATGAAGTTAGTTCTGTTCTGCAGAAACTTTTTTGGTCTTGAAAATGAAAGTTCTGTTGAGGAGGTTGAGGTGGGGGAGTCAAACAGGAGGTGTGAAGGAGCCGGGCTTGGCAGCGAGTCTGGGTGCTGACAAGTGGAGACTCAGAGACGCCAACCTCACAGGTGATGAATTGCGGAAATTTGTGACTTTCTAAATCCAATTACCCAACCATGGAGAGTCCCCACCTTTTCTCTCTGACTTTGTCCCTGAGAGAATGAGCTTTGCCAGGTGGAGAAAAACCTAGCAATGCCACGTGTGCTGGCGTCGGACTTTTGGATATCACTCTGCTTCAACTTGCCTGGTGGTTTCACGCTATTCTGACTCCTTCACAATGCAATGCTTTGTGAGAAAATGGCAGACACAAGGCAGATCCTTAGAATGAACTGCCGACGATAGTAGCTTCTTATGCAATCAGCCAACACCCGGAACATGAAGCTTGCCCCCTATTTTTGCCACAGCACAGGTTCAGAGCTTTAGGAGCTGGTGAAAAGTCATTCTGGGGGTGGCCACGGAGCCACCGGGCATGACAGCTACGGGGGTGGTATCACCCTAAAGAGATGAGTGTTGCTGAAACTCTTCCTCCATCTCACCTCTCCCTGTTTGTCTAAGCCAGACAAGCTCCACCTGTGCGTGAATCACCCTGTACCTGGGATTTGTACCTATTGGTCATCCACCTGGCAAAGTAAAGCCGCTTAACGATGTTTCGTTGAAGAGTCCTACAATTCAACGTCCACCATGAAACAGGCTGAAATGGTTCCTAGCACTGTTGGTTCAGAACTTTTGGAGGAGACTTGTTCCCAAGGAAAGGAGAATGAAGAGTGCCTCATCAAAATTCCTGGACTCTGAGATATGCTTATGCAAAGCCAACAAATCCTCGCCTCCCGAGGCAGCCAAGGCATCATCAGGCGAGAGGTCTCTTGAGCAGAGTGAGGCTCTCTTCCAAGTCATACGCTGCGAGTAGAAAGGTGCATAGACCATGTGCCTCTCACAGAGTTGACATGTCTCCAGTTCGCTGGCTAGAGATGATGGAAAAAAAAAAAAAAAAAAAAACCTTCAATTTACACAATTACAGTTTTGGAACGATTTCCATACCCTAATTTGAGTGTCTGTTAAGAAGTATTCTGGGCCGAGAGAGGTGGCTCATGCCTGTAACCCCAGCACTTTGGGAGGCTGAGACGGGCAGATCACAAGGTCAGATCACAAGGTCAGGAGTTCAAGACCAGCCTGACCAACATGATGAAACCCAGTCTCTACTAAAAATATAAAAAATTAGCCAGGTGTGGTGGCGGGCGCCTGTAATCCCAGCTACTCGGGAGGCCTGAGGCAGGAGAATCACTTGAACCCGGGAGGCAGAGGTTGTGGTGAACTGAGATCACGCCACTGCGCTCCAGCCTGGGCAGCAAGAGCGAAACTCTGTCTCAAGAAAAAAAGAAAAATTAAATGCATGTCCACCTGGAATCTCAGAATGTAACCTTATTTGGAAACAGAGCTTTTGCAGGTCATCCTGTTAACATGAGGTCATCCTGGATTAGGGAGAGCCCTAAATGCAATGACAGGTGTCCTAAGAGTCAGAAGAGCCGACAGAGAAACAGAGGAGGAGGATATGTGGAGATGAAGGCAGAGACTGGGGGGAGGCAGCCACAAGCCCAGGGACACCTGGAGCCCCTAGAAACTGAGAGAGGCAAGAAAGATCCTCCCCTACAGTCTCCTGAGGAAGCGCAGCCGTGAGATCCCTTGATCTCAGACTCCGGGTCTCCAGAACTGGAAGAGGACAAATCTCTGTGGTTTTAAACACCTCAGTTTGTGGCTATTTGTTCTGGCGGCCTAGAAAACTCATCTATCAGATGATGGTGTTTTCTCTCCAATATTTTCTCTATTTTACTGATTCAGGTCGTCACCTTGAAAGGAAAACATTTCCCACCCTCCCTCCCTCCCTTCCTCCTTCCCTGCCTCCCTCCTTCCTTTCGTCTTTCTTTCATCTCTCTTTTCTTTTCTCTTTTTTCTTTTCTTTTTTCTTTTTTTTTCTTTCTTTTTCTCTCTCTTTTTCTCTCTGTCTTTCCCTCCCTCCCTCCGTACCTCCGTCCCTCCCTTCCTTGCTTCTTTCCCTCCCTCTCTCTCTTTCTTTTTCTTTTTTTTTCAAAGTCTTGCTCTGTCACCCAGGCTGGGGTGCAATGGTGCAATCTCAGCTCACTGCAACGTCTGCCTTCTGGGTTCAAGTGATTCTCCTGCCTCAGCTTTCCGAGTAGCTGGGATGACAGACATCCACCACCATGCTTGGCTAATTTTAGTATTTTTAGTAGAGACAAGGTATCACCATGTTGGTCAGGCTGGTCTCGAACTCCTGACCTGAGGTGATCTGCCCACTTCGGCCTCCCAAAGTGCTGGGATTATAGGCATGAACCACCACGCCTGGCCTGAAAGGAAAATATTTCTTATAAATTATTGTAGCATCTTCTACCTACTCAACTTAGAAAAAGTAGATTAGAGGCCGGGCGCAATGACTCACGCCTGTCATTCCAGCACTTTGGGAGGCCGAGACAGGCGGATCACCTGAAGTCGGGAGTTCGCCAGCCTGACCAACATGGAGAAAGCCAGTATCGACTAAAACTACAAACTTAGCTGGGTGTGGTGGCAGGCACCTGTCATCCCAGCTACTCGGGAGGCTGAGGCAGGAGAATCACTTGAACCCGGGAGGCGGAGGTTGTGGTGAGCCGAGATCGTGCCATTGCACTCCAGCCTGGGCAACAAGAGTGAAACTCCATCTCAAAAAATAAAAAAGAAAAGAAAAGAGAAAGCAGATTAGGCCCCCGAACAGTTCGCTCATGTCACGGGAGTTAGATCTAAGAACCCTAAACCTGGGAGAGGGAGGATGTAAGGAAGACACCTCGGCACATGGGGCCAGGGGCCATGTGTGTGCTCGAGTGTCCACAGCCCGTCCCCGCGACGCGGACTCACCACCTCCCCTCCCTTCCCCAAGGCTCTGGTTTGTCTTGTCCACTCTCTCATGCTGCTCAACTTCTGCACCTGTTGGTGACATCAACCCCACTGGGAAGCCACTGTACTTGCTTCTTGAGTCCCCTTTAACAAATGATGACAAGTTCTGTGGCTTCAACAGCAGCGATTTACTCTCTCCAAGTCTTGGAGACATGAGATCGAGGCGTGGGCAGGGCTGTGCTCCCTGCAGAGGCTCTAGGGGAGGATCCTTCCTGCCTCTCCCAGCTCCTGGGGGCTCCAGGTGTCCCTGGGCTTGTGGCCGCATCACTCCAGTCTTTGTCTTTATCTCCACGCGGCCTCCGCCTCTGTGTCTGTGTCTCCTCTTCTGTCTCTTAGAAGGACACCTGTCATTCCATTTAGAGCTGACCTACTCCAGGATGTTCTCATCTCAAGATCCTCAATTTGATTACATCTGCAAAGATGCTATTTCCAGATGAGGTCTTATTCACAGGTTCTAGGGGTTAGGACATGGACAGATCTCTTGGGCATCACCATTCAACCCATTGCAGTTGTGTTTGGTTCCTTCTGGAGGCTCTAGGGGAGGATCCTTCCTGCCTCTCTCAGCTCCCGGGGGCTCCAGGCGTCCCTGGGCTTGTGGCCGCATCACTCCAGTCTCTGCCTCCATCTCCACATTGACCTTCTCTTCTGTGTGAAATCTCCTTCTCCTTTCCTCTTATAAAGACCCCTTGAGACCACGCATGGTGGCTCAAGCCTGTAGTCCCAGCACTTTGGGAGGCTGAGGCTGGCAGATCCTCTGAGGTCAGGAGTTCGAGACCAGCCTGGCCAACATGGTAAAATCCCATCTCTACAAAAATCCAAAAATTACCCAGGCATGATGGCGGGTGCCTGTAATCCCAGCTACTAGGGAGGCTGAGGCAGGAGAATTGCTTAAATCCAGGAGGTGGAGGTTGCAGTGAACCGAGATTGTGCCACAGGCCCTCCAGCCTGGGAGACAGAGCAAGACTCTGTCTCAAAAAAAAAAAAAGACGATTTTGATGATATGGAGTTCCCCTGGATAATCCAGTGTAATCCCTCCATCTCAAGATTCTTAACCACACCTGCAACGTGTGTGTTATCCTGTGGGGTCACAGATTAGTAGGCTCGAAGGATTAAGACCTTGATATTCAGGGCTTATTATTCAGCTCACTCTACTTGGTACAGGAAATTACCCTCAGAGCTGACCAACTCATTCCTGCCAGGCAGCCGAGGCAGGAAGCTCAGAGAGGTGAACTCCGTTTTTCCTCTCCGTGGAACGAAATTGCTATACTAGATCACAGACATCGTCTTTCACAACCAGCAGGATTCACTGAACTGGGATGTGGTATCTCTGGGTGTTCTCCCTGAGGCATTTATGAGTGTGCAAAAGAGCGGCACGGCATGCATCGCCTTGTGTGTTTTGTGGCTCTAGTTTTCTTTTAAAACAGCCAGGAAACAAGACACGGGGAGTGGTAGTCACGGCAGATGTACAGACGTGGAATATTTCCAAGAAACTCCTTTAAAAGAGAGAAGCACGTTAGGGAAGACACCGTGTCGCTCAGGAAGCACTAAGAAATGTGGGGCCTTCTGGATGGGCACGGTGGCTCACACCTGGAATCTAAGCACTTTGGGAGACCAAGGTGGGTAGGTCACCTGTGGTCAGGAGTTTGAGACCAGCTTGGCCAACGTGGTGAAACCCTGTCTCTGCTACAAATACAAAAATTAGTCAGGCGTGGTGTTGGGCGCCTGTACTCCCAGCTACTCGGGAGGCTGAGGCAGGAGACTCGCTTGAACCTGGGAGGCAGAGGCTGCAGTGAGCCGAGATCGCACCACTGCACTGTAGCCTGGGAGAGAAGGTGCAACTCCATCAAAAAAAAAAAAAGAAATTTGGAGACCTCCGAAGTGATTTCAGATTTTGAGGGTGTTGTAAAAAGAAACAGGAAAGATGAAAATCTCCCTGAAGGTAACTAGGAAGGACTCCAGTCAATAGTCAAGGTAGGTCGTTCCCCTGCTATCTAGTCATTAAAAGCCAGGCATTTCTGCTGCACGAGGAAAGCTGTATGTGTATGATGAGCTGCTTCCAAAAAGGAGGGATAAAAAGCAAGTGATATAGGGTGTGCCTGTGTCCCCACGCGAATCTCATCTTGAATTCCCACGTGTTGTGAGAGGGACCCGGTGGGAGGTCATCCAACCACGGCGGCAGGTCTTTTCCATGCTGTTCTCATGAAAGTGAGTAAGTCCGATGGTTTTAGAAGATGGCGTTTCCCTGCACGAGCTCTCTCTTTACCTGCCGTCATCCCTGTGAGGCGCGACTTGCTTCTCCTTGCTTTCTGCCGTGATTAGGAGGCCTCCCCCGCCCCGTGACACCGTGTGTCCATTAAACCTCTGTTTCCGTATAAATTACCCAGTCCCCCAAGTGCATCTTTATCAGGTATGTTTTCTCCTCAGCGGAAACAGGCATTTATGAAAGTAAAGGAGAGCAGCCCAGTCTCCATTGCTTTGTGTTTTTCTGGCTCTGGCTTTCTGTAAAAACAGCTAGGAAATGAGACGTCGGGAGTGGTCGTCATGGCAGATTCACAGAGGTGGAAGACACACCCAAGGATGTCATTATCAGCAGCATCCAAACGCACTAACACAGCAAGACTCTCTCTGCATTCGAGCTACGCTTTAGAAGCACAAGTCCATGCATTTCCGGAAGACTGTGTTATTCCACAACGTGGTAGGTCTGAGGACCCCCTCCCCTCCACCAAGCATCTCTTGGAAAGCAGTTAAAGACTGTGTAAGGGTCCTTTGGCAGGGGAATGTTGCTATCATTATCGCATTTCCTGATTTCTGTATGTGATGCTTTGACACTGGGGGGTCTTGCTTCCCCGAGAAACTGACCGTCTCAGGGTTAGGCAATCTCTGGAGAACGCGAATGACTCCTCTATCAGCATGTCTTTCATATGAAAAACAGTCAGTCTAGATTGCACACCCCAACAACATTCCGTACGGGAGTCTCGCATCCCAGGGCCGCTCTCCCACCTGCCCTAAGGTCCGCAGGCTCAGGGACCAGGTGAATACGGACAGCCCCGGTATGAGTCTGTCTTCACGCAGCTTATAAAGACGTACCACAGGCTGGGCAGTTTACAAAAGAAAGACAGGCGTGATGGACTTACGGTTCCGTGCGGCTGAGGAAGCCACACGATCATGGTGGAAGGCAAGGACGAACAAGTCATGTCTTTCGTGGATGGCAGCAGGCAGAGAGAGAGCTTGTGCGGGGAAATACCTCCTTAGGAAACCATCAGATCTTAGGAAACGGATTCACTATCACAAGAAAAACACGGGAAAGATCTGCCCCATGATTCAATTAGCTCCCACCAGGTGCCTCCCACAATGAGTGGGAATAAGATGACATTTGGGTGGGGACACAGCCACACCATATCAGCACCTATACCCCAGAGCTTGCTGAAATTATTCAAACCGGGCAATCCTAAACCTGTAATCCCAGCACTGGCAGGTAGAAAGATGGATAGATGGATGGATTGATAGATGGTAGATGATTGATGGATGGATAGATACATGATGGATGCATGGATGGATGGACTAGACAG
>NW_012116010.1:1495142-1514863 GCF_000951035.1 Colobus angolensis palliatus | reverse complement strand
GATACATGATGGATGCATGGATGGATGGACTAGACAGATGGTAGACGGATGGGTAGAGAGATTGATGAGAGAGAGAGGTGAAGGGAAAGAGAGCTATAGATTGATACACAGAGAGATGGGTGAAGGAAGGAAGGAGGAGAAAAGGGAGGAAAGAGAAGGAGCAATGTGACAGAGTCACTCATGCTAAGACAGACTTTTTCAGCCTCAGCGCTGCCGATATTTGGGGGTACATGACTCTGTGGTGGGGCCGTCCGTCCTGTGCACTGTCCGGTGTTGACCAGCGCCCCTGGGCTCCACCCACCAGGGGCCAGGAGCACCTACCTCCTCCACCTCCCTGGTGACAACGGAAAACGTCTACAGACATTTCCAGACATGCCCTGGGAGGTCCGAATGACTCCCTTTGAAGAACCAACCTTGACACACATTGATGCTACTACTCATCGTACCTCACCTGTTCCTTCCTGCAGAAACCACAAGAACAACACAGGAAAGACCTGCCCCCATGATTCAATTAGCTCCCAGCAGGTGCCTCCCACAATGAGTGGGAATATACCCCAGAGCTTGCTGAAATTATTCAAACCAGGCAATCCGAAGCCTACTACTCATCCCACCTCACCTGTTCCTTCCTGCAGAAACCACAAGAAAGCCTCTCACCCATTTTTTTCTTCCCACGCCTTCTGTCTCCTGAGCTCCCCCGTGGGGCCCTGCCTGATATGACACCTCCCTCTTCCTACTCGTCTCCTGGTCTGTTGACCTTCCTCTCCCTGAATCATAATAAACCCTGTATTTTAAAACCATTCCCTGCCCTGGATTTTCTGGTGGCAGCACCAAGAAGTTGTGCCTGCAGCAGATGTCATTCTGCCGAAGACGACTCGTGTCACTTGACACCAGGATTTATCTGAGGAAGCATCTGCTGCCAACAGCTCCACACACACCAATCACTCTCAACCATACTGAGCAGCAGGGCTCCTTTTGGATATCAAAAAAAGTCATGCAACCGCCATGATTGAAGGATATCACACTGTTCTTAGAATGAGGAGATGCACCACGCCTCCAAAAGCTACTACTCCTTGACTCATAATTTATGACATGTCTGTTTTATTTGCCAAAATGAATGGCGATGCCTTCCGATGAGACATGTATCACACATTCATATGATCGATTCTACGGACTACTCTTGGGGTCGATAAGAATCCATAGTCCCTTGTGGCAATTTGTGACACTTTTCCTTGTTCACGCCTCACATTACGGGTCCACAGGCTTCTGACTGAAGACCTTTCCTTGGCATATCATCATCGACACTCACCGCCCAGTCTACGCACAGCAGTTGAGTTGCTATTTGCCGCACCAGGGACAAGGGTTAAAATCCACTGTGCTCAGTTCAGTGTTACAACTGGAGCACTCAGGAAATCAATGCACGCAACAGTGGTGTGGAAACCCTGCCTGGCATTATTGAAAGAGGCCCAGAGCGGGAGACCTTGCTAGGCAGTAACTGTCAGACATGAAGTAGGTGCTCATGTGCTCATGTGTTCATTTGCTTTTTGAATAGATGCTCCCATCATTCAATGACCTCCCACCAGGCACCTCCCACCACATGTGGGAATTCTGATGGCTTTATAAATAGCCAGTGTGATGACCTATGTCGCGGGCCTGCCCTGACGGGAGAGTCCCTTCTCTCTTCTGAGAAGTTCAGATGGGCCGGGCGCGGTGGCTCAAGCCTGTAATCCCAGCACTTTGGGAGGCCGAGACGGGCGGATCACGAGGTCAGGAGATCGAGACCATCCTGGCTAACACGGTGAAACCCCCTCTCTACTAAAAAAAATACAAAAAAACTAGCCGGGCGAGGTGGCAGGCGCCTGTAGTCCCAGCCACTCGGGAGGCTGAGGCAGGGGAATGGCGTAAACCCGGGAGGCGGAGCTTGCAGTGAGCTGAGGTCCGGCCACTGCACTCCAGCGTGGGCGACAGAGCAAGACTCCGTCTCAAAAAAAAAAAAAAAAAAAAAGAAGTTCAGATGAACATGAGTTCAAGGTGGAGTCAGATCACGGCAGGAAGCCAAGGAGATGTAGTGTATGGCCGTTTGGAGAAACTTCAGCTATGCTCTCTAGGAAGAATTTCCGGTAAGTCAAGGGGATCCGAGTAGACGCTATGATTTGGTTCAGTGGCTCCACACACCTCTGGATTACAAAACGTTCTGGTTCTGGCCAGGGCAGCCTCCTGTAAGAGGTCATCACAGTTGCTATTTATAAGACCATCAGAAGGCCAAGCGTGGTGGCTTATGCCTGTCATCCCAGCATTTTGGGAGCCCAAGTGGGGAGGATCACGAGGTTCAGGAGTTCAAGACCAGCCTGGCCAAGATGGTGAAACCCTGTCTCTACTAAAAATACAAAAATTAGCTGGGTGTGGTGATGTGCATCTGTAGTCCAAGACACTCAGGAGGCTGAGGCGGGAGAATCGCTGGAACCTGAGGGGCAGAGGTCGCAGTGAGCCGAGATCACACCACTGCATTCCAGCCTGAGCGACAGAGTGAGACTCTGTCTCAAAAAGTAAGATCATTGGAGTGTCAAGGAGAAAATTTACCAGCAGGTTGGGGACTGGAGCGAACAGGGGTTACTTGTTAATGAGTTCAAAATTTGCATTTTGCAAACTGAAGAGAGTTCTGAAGATGGATGGTGTCGATGGTTCCACCACTCTATAAATGTACTCAACGCCAGTGTACACTTTAAAAAATGGTCAAGATGGTATGTTTTGCGGTGTGCTAGTTCACCACCATGAAAAGTAATGTTTCGAACACAAATGAAGAGAAAAGCTCATGAGCAAGTCCTAAGTCAGAAAGACATAAAGAAGGCATTGACGGCGGCACCAGGGACCAACAGCTTTCATGTCAGACTTGCTATTTCTTCTGGAATCTACAGGTTTGTCCAGATTTTGCAGTGTTAAGACAGAGCTCTACCACATGCAGAACAGAAAGAAGAGACAAAGCTTATTATATACGTTTACGTGATTGGTTTGCAGTGGGTGCCAGATTGGTGTATGATCTTCCAATGACTTTCTACCATGAGATTGCTGGAAGATGGGGGAAAATGAAATGTCAAATGTGTATTTTCTGGGCAGTAGGGCAGACACCGTGCACAAAGAATGTCCTCCAGGCTTTCTTCAGTTCCTAAAAAATCAACAGGCTTTACAAATGCGTCACTGCCCAAGACTGCTGTGTAAGGACTCACACATCTTTTGCGTTTGATCTTTCAAGCAACACAGCGAAGGCAGCAAAGGAGGTCTTCTGACTTCCGTTTTCCGTACGGAGGAGTTCAGACGCACACTTGGGAACATCTCATGCTACTGTGTCCATGTCGACAGCTCTGCAGAGCGGTGCGCTGGTCTGCACGCAAAATTAAGTTGGCATCGAGCTCCAACAATGAATGAAGGGTACGTTTCTTTGGCCACTTTAGTCAGAGCCTCTGTCCCCTGAGGGCTACTTAGGGGCCTTAGGGAACGAGCTTCGGAAGCACCTGTTACAGACAGGCAGAACGCTGCAGGAGGGATGCCTGCCATTCCACCGCGTCTGCCCACGCCGTGCTGGTCCATTGTAATGAGCACGGGCATGAGAGCTCACAACAGCAGAAGCCCCAGGCAGCAGAGCGAGCAGCCTCCAACCTGATGTGTGCTGCTGTGCACAGGCAGGATTTCCAGACACATCCTGCTTTCCAGCCGCTGCCTCAGACGAAAAGCGGGCAGCTGCATGCCTTTGGAATAGAGAACAAGGTGAAACGGTTTTAAGCGATGCTTTCCAGCTCATGCAAGGCTGTGCTTCGTTCCTACTGAGAGTCTTTCTCGAGTCTGTCTTCCAGGAGGCAGGTGAAGGCGAGAGGTGCTTGGAGGTCATTTTAAACAGCAAAGTCACAAAGAAAAAGCCTAAGAAGACAAGAAGTGCGGCAACGAAGAGAAAGCAAAAAGAATACTTTTATTTGTTTGTTTTTTAGAGTGTGAGAACTGAAGTCACAAGACAGAGCCTTTCTGTCTTGGATGTCAGCTAGGAGTGTGTGTGTGTGTGTGTGTGTGTGTGTGTGTGTGTGTGTGTCGGGTGACTCGAATATTCTCCTGTCCAGTGCATGTCTGTGAGGGACCCAGGAAGCACCTTCAGTATTGATCTGGGGTGACAAATCAATTTTAGTGAGCAGGGGAATTCACGAATTCGCCATGTGCAGATAATGGCCACGCGTACGTCTGCTTTTGAGAACTGTCTGTTCAAGACAAGCGGCCAACAAACGTACGAAGAAATGCTCAGCGTCACGAACGATCAGGCAAACGCAAGTCAAAACCACAATGTGATACCATCTCGCTCCCGCAAGAACGGCCAGAACCCAAACATCAAAAAATAACAGATGTGGGTGTGGATGCGGTGAACTCACACAGTCACTAGAAAAGCAGTGTGGTGACTTTTTAAAGAACTACCATGTGATCCAGCAGTGCCAGTACTGGGTATTCACCCAGAGGAAAAGAAGTCATTATATGAAAAAGATACTTATGCACGCATTTTGTTTTCTTTTTTAGACAGAGTCTTGTTCTATTGCCAGGTTGGAGTGCAGTGGCATGATCTCGGCTCACTGCAACCTCCCCCTCCTGGGTTCAAGCAATTCTCCTGCCTCAGCCTCCCAAGTAGCTGGGACTACAAGCGTATGCCACCATGCCCAGCTAATTTTTGTATTTTTAGCAGAGACGGGGCTTCGCCATGTTGGCCGGGCTGGTCTTGAACTTCTGACCTCGTGATCTGGCTGCCTCAGCCTCCCAAAGTGCTGGGATGACAGGCGTGAGTCACCGCGCCCGGCCAAGTACAGTAATTTTTATCCAACTCCATTCCTGCGTCTGAGTAAGGAGCCAACATCCCGCCTTTTTCTTTTCTTTGAGTGCTGTCTTTGTGCAGCAGATTGTCTCCACATCTCCTCCAACAAAGAAAAGGCGGAAGTTGGAAAATAACAACTAAGAGCTTAGTGGCCTCTCTGCATGATTCCCTCACAGCGTTTTGTCCCAAAGCTTCTTGGAACCCGCTGTTCACCGCAGGACGTCTTGGGGAAACAGTCTCTGTCTCATCCGCCTTATCTGTCAGGCAAATGCCAAATTCTTCCTTCTCTACGACAAGGAAGTTGTGCTCCGCTGTTAAAATGAGGAATGTCTGGAATTCAGGGGTCGGCTGAAGTCACACCCAGGAGTAAAAGAAACACTTAACATTCTCTACGTGCAAGCCTTGGTTCCCAAAATGCCCTCCTTTAAGTTCACGTTGCCTGAACAATAAAGACGTGGGATTAACACAGCCAAATGAATCTCTTTCATAGAGGTAGCATGGGCTTGCAGTATGCATTATTTACCTATTGCATGGAGGTAGCATGGACTTGCATTGTGTATTATGTATCTATTGCATAGACGTAGCATGGACTTGACTTATATATTATGTATCTATTGCACAGACGTAGAATGGACCTGCATTGTGTATTATGTATCTATTGCATAGATGTAGCATGGACTTGCCTTATATATTATGTATCTATTGCACAGACGTAGAATGGACCTGCATTGTGTATTATGTATCTATTGCATAGATGTAGCATGGACTTGCCTTATATATTATGTATCTATTGCACAGACGTAGCATGGGCTTGCATTATGTATCAGGTACCTATTGCATAGATGTAGCATGGGCTTGCATTATGCATTATTTACCTATTGCATGGAGGTAGCATGGACTTGCATTGTGTATTATGTATCTATTGCATAGACGTAGCAAGGACTTGCCTTATATATTATGTATCTATTGCACAGACGTAGCATGGGCTTGCATTATGTATCAGGTACCTATTGCACAGATGTAGCATGGACTTGCACTATGTATTATGTATCTCTTGCACAGATGTGGCACGGACTTGCATTATATATTATGTACCTATTGCACAGAGGTAGCATGGACTTGCGTTATATATTATGTATCTATTGCGTAGATGTAGCATGGACTGGCATCATGTATTATGTACCTATTGCATAGACATTGCATGGACTTGTATTATGTACCTATTGCACAGACGTAGCATGCACTTGTATTATGTATCTATTGCATACATGTTGCATGGACTGGCATTACGTACTATGTACCTATTGCATAGACACTGCATGGACTTGTATTATGTACCTATTGCACAGACGTAGCATGCACTTGTATTATGTATCTATTGCATACATGTTGCATGGACTGGCATTACGTACTATGTACCTATTGCATGGAGGTAGCAAGGACTTGCATTATATATTATGTATCTATTGCAGAGACGTTGCATGGACCTGCATTATTTATTATGTATCTACTGCATAAACGTAGCATGGACCTGCAGCTCTGTGCTCCACGGAAGGCATCACGGTGGCAGCTTCTATTCTCAATACCGGGTGCTGGACATCCCCAGATCCTCTGGAATCATTTCCTGTATCTATGTGCATGACCGCGCCTCATCCCTGAATGCTGCCCGATGCTGCGGCTTTGGTGTCTCTGTGATGATTCACACTGACAGATTTAAATCCCTAGGAGCGGCACCTCCGGTCCTGCAGGCGGGAAGGACAGACTCAGCGCCTGCTGGAACGTGACCAGAATGCATGCAGAGCTCAGAATGCATGCAGGGCTAGGGGTCAGCACCATGGTGTAGACAGGTGTGTGTATGTGTGTGTGCGCGTGTACGCACGTGTGTCTGCTACGTTACGGTCAGGGGAGTCGTTCTGATCATTTTTTACATGCAAAGAAAACCTCGTTCTATAGTAGTGATTCTCATCTGGGACTGGTTCTGTTCCCTACCCACCCCCCGCCCCACACACACACCCCGGGACACTTGGCAATATCTAGGGACATTTTTGGCCATCATAACAAGGTAGGGATGCTATGGGCATCTAGTGGGTGGAGACCCGGGATGCTGTACAGCACAGCCCTTTAATTATCCATCCCCACAAGGCAATAGTGTTGAGGTCAAGAAACTCTGGTTTAGCATGAGAGGCTCTATCTGTTTGTGTCTCATGTGGCCATCACCTAGCATCCATCTGTACCTACCTATCAATTTTCTTGTCTGTCTATCTATCTATCTATCTATCTATCATCTATCCATCCATCCATCCTTCTATCATTAATCTATCATCTATCATCTACCTATTTAACCATCATCTATCTATCATCTATCATCACCATCATGTGTCTAACTATATCATCACCATCATCTATCTATCCACCTACCACTTACCTATCCATCCATCCACCCACCTATCATCTATCTATCCATCCACCCATCTATCTATCTGTGGCAGTGGTTTGCAACCAAGGAAAATTCTGCCCTTCAGGACATACTGCATAACATCTAAGGGCATCTTTAGTTGTCACCACCTGATGGAGGAGATCCTGGCCTCTGCTGTGTGGATCCCAGGGACGCTGCTCAACACCTTACAATGCCCAGGATGGCCCAACCACAGAGAGTCCTCCAGTCTGAAATGTCAGTGAGTGATAATGAAGTTGAGAAACTCTGACATCAAGGTAATGCCTGGGCATAAGAGATTCTATCTGTCTGTCTATTTAATTATCAATCGTCTACCAATGCATCAACCATCTGTCCTTCTTTCAATCTATCATATCCTATCTATGCAGCTATCTATCCTGTTTATCATCTGTGTCTCTCTCTATCCTCTGTCTATCCAGCATCTGTTCACCTATCATTTATCATCTCTGAATCTCTTTATCAATAATCTTTATCCGTGTATCATCTATCTGTATCTATCCAGCTATCGCTATCATTTATC
Organism: Colobus angolensis palliatus; assembly: GCF_000951035.1. Lineage (NCBI taxonomy): Eukaryota > Metazoa > Chordata > Mammalia > Primates > Cercopithecidae > Colobus > Colobus angolensis. The sequence continues at coordinate 1,507,051 of NW_012116010.1, read as the reverse complement.
TGTCTATGACAGTGGTTTTCAATTGGAGGTGATTTTTCTCCCCTGCGGTCACTGGGGAATATCTGAGGACAGCTTCGTTTGTCACAACTGTGGGGGTGCTCCTGGTATCTGGTGGGTGGAGTCCAGGGGCGCTGCGCGACTCCCTACAGCGAACAGGACAGCCCCTCTGCAGAGAATCCTCCAGCCCACACACGCCAGCCGTGCTGAGGCTGAGAAACTTTGTTTCAGAAAATGAAAGCATCTTAAGAGACTCCATTTTTGATGCAAAAACAGCAAACTTGGTGATACCTCCCCTCCCCTCGAAAGTGGAAGTTTCAGCACAAAACTGTCACTGAAGCAGCCTCTGTCTCAAAAGCTCAACTTAAACCCCCATGACCTTGGAGTCACCACCTTCGCTGGAAGGTACCATTTCCGGGCAAGTGGGTCACCGCCTTGGCTGGAAGGTACCATTTCCGGGCAAGTGGGTCACCGCCTTGGCTGGAAGGTACCATTTCCGGGCAAGTGGGTCACCGCCTTGGCTGGAAGGGGTCACCGCCTTGGCTGGAAGGTACCATTTCCGGGCAAGTGGGTCACCGCCTTCGCTGGAAGGTACCATTTCCGGGCAAGTGGGTCACCGCCTTCGCTGGAAGGTAACGTTTCCGGCCTTGGGTGGAAGGTACCATTCCTGGGCTAGTGGGTCACTGCCTTCATTGGAAGGTACCATTTCCGGGCAAGGGGGTCACCGCCATGGGTGGAAGGTACCATTTCCGGGCAAGTGCGTCACCGTCGCGGGGGGGAAGGTACCATTTCTGGGCAAAGGGGTCACCGGTTTTGCTGGAAGGTACCATTCCCGGGCAAGGGGGTCACCACCTTGGGTGGAAGGTACCATTCCCAGGCAACTGGGACCCCACTGTGAGATCTTATATCTGTCAGGCCTCTGAGTCAAAGCTCAGCCATTATAACCCCTGTGACCTGCACAAATACATCCAGTTGGCCTGCAGGAGCGAAGAAGTCTGCAGCAAAGAAAAAAAAACTACAAAGAAGTAAAACAGCCAGTTCCTGCCTTAACTAAAATTACAATATTTTACTATGGCGACTTGCCCCTGCCCTACCTTAGTTGATCAATCAACTCTGTGATGTTCTTCTGGACAACGAGTCTTATGATCTGTCCACCATGCACCTTACAACCCCCTCCTCCGCTAACAACAGATACCTTTGGTTGTAATTTTCTATTACCTGCCCAACTCCTATAAAGCCACCCCCTTCCCCATCCCCCTTTGCTGACTCTCTTTTCCGACTCAGCCCACTGGCACCCAAGTGAATAAACAGCTTTATTGCTCACACAAAGCCGTTTGGTGGTCTTTTCACACGGACGCGCCTGACGCCTCTCCAGCAGTACTTCCTGCAGAACCCTGATCTTTTTCAAAAATCCACCACTTCAAAATGTATTGTGTGGAGGGCTTCAGGATGGAAGGAGTCTCCTCTCCTAAGCTTTGGGGGAGGAAGGGCTGAAAGTGATCGCTGAAGCCCCCTCTACGCCACCCAGCTTTCCCTTATAAAGGAGATCCTATGCCGAGTTTGGATAAGGTATTATAGACCCACAGGTGCATGCCTTTGCTTGGAGCTATTGCATCTCAATTGTAAGGTTTTATTTAATTTGAAGGCCCTTCTTTTTCCTTTGCTTTTGTCTTTTGTTTGTTTTGTTTTGTTTTTCTCTCTAGCTTATCATTCATACTGACAGATCCTGAGATCCACTGTGACCTGTGGAATTTTCAAAGGACAGCGCTAAAACCTCTGCTTGGGAGGCAGGTCAGGGCATCAGTGATTAATGTGGTTTGCAGCAAACTCCCGGAGGGGCAGGGCTCTGACGGCAGGCTCTGTGTCTGTGCCCTTGGACAGAGGCTCAACCCCCGCGTCTGGGACTTTGAACTCAGAAATGATGTGTCCATGTGAAAGTGGCTAAATTAATTTCTGAGGGACCAGCAAACACTGCGGGGCAGCTGATAGGAAACTGATAGAAATTTGAAATGGAAATCCAAGAAGGAGAGCCGCGGGGGAGGAAGAGGGGAGCGGGGAAGGAGGAGAAGAGAGGAATCCTCACAGCAAGGGAGGGAAAGAGAGGAGCAGGAACATGCTGGGGTGCGCGGCGCAGCTGATTTTCTCCAACACACAGTTTTGCGAGCTCTCCTTCCGTGCAAGGAGACCTTGTGTGTTTGTGTCCTGATAGATTTCAGTGCTGGACCATATTAAGGCCAAGGAGAAACTCAGGCCATAGTAAGAAATGTCCAGCGTGTGGGGCAATTTCTTCTAAATTGGATGAGCCCATTTGGAGGACTGCCTGAGCCCAGGAGTTTCAGACCAGCCTGGGCAATGTAGCGAGACCCCATCTCTACAGAGACCCCATCTCTACAATACGGAGCCTCTTAAACGTGCATCATGGCCACCTGGACAGGGTGAGATTTGGGGGGCAGGTGCATGTCCAGTGCCCACAGCACTAAGCTGCTTTAGGTGACTTCAAGCAAAACCAACAGATGGGCCCGCAGTCCTAGAGGTCAGAACTCCAAAATGGGTCTCCCCGGGGTAAAATCCAGGTGTTAGCATGGCTGGTTCCTTCTGGTTACTCTAAGGGAGAACCCATTTTCCGACCATTTCTGTCTTCTATGGAATGCATTCCTTTTTTTCTTTTTGAGATGGAGTCTCGCCCCATCCCCCAGGCTAGAGTGCAATGGCGCAATCTCGGCTCACTGCAACCTCCGCCTCCCAGGTTCAAGCGATTCTCCTGCCTCAGCCTCCCAAGTAGCTGGGACTACAAGCACCCGCCACCACACCCGGCTAATTTTTGTATTTTTAGTAGACATGGGGGTTTCACCATCTTGGCCAGGCTGGTCTGGAACTCCTGACCTTGTGATATGCCTGCCTTGGCCTCTCAAAGTTCTGGGATTACGGGCGTAAGGCACCGCACGTGACGTAATTTTTATTAATAATGGTTTTGAGTATCCACTGTCCCATCTGGTTATAGATAGAGGAATGGCAGAGTATGAATAGGTGGATGTGGTTACTCTGTTGAAACGCGAAGAACAACCTTTCTGGGAACTGCAGAGGGTAGGTAATTGCAACTCCCTTCTGTCTTCCAGGTGCTATGTCTCTGGACACACCTTGGGATATATTTTCTTCTCTGTCTTTCCAGTCAGGTCCACATAAAACACTAGGCAAGAATCTTAGATGGGAAAATAATGACAAAGTAACCAGTGACCCGAGGCAGGGGTATGGAAAGGAGAGAGACTTCCCCGGAGTTGGCGTTCATTTCCCACCATAAAAGCAGGGTGCAATTTTTATAAGCACCCGTGGGTGCAGACACCACCTCCTTCTTTCCAAAAGGAGTACCTTCCAATCCACGGGAAGGCAAGAAAAAGGGGTGGACCGTTGCCTCATGTGAAAACTTGGCTGCACCTTTGGAGAAATGTCTGTTCATATCCTTTGCCACGTTTTGGTGGGGTTGTTTGTTTTTGTGTTGTTGTTGTAAATTTGTTTAAATTCCTTGTAGATTCTGGATATTAGACCTTTGTCAGATGGATAGATTGCAAAAATCTTCTCCCATTCTGTAGGTTGGCTGTGCAGCCAACAAACATATGAAGTAAAGCTCATCATCACTGGTTATGAGAGAAATGCACATCAAAAGCACAATGAGATGCCATCTCAGGCCCGTTCGAATGGCGGTTATTAAAAAGTCAGGAAACAACAGATGCTGGAGAGGATGTGGAGAAATAGGAACACTTTCACACTGTTGGTGGGAGTGACAATTAGTTCAACCATTATAGAAAACAGTATGGCGATTCCTCAAGTATCTAGAACCAGAAATAGTATTTGACGCAGCAATGCTATTACTGTGTATGTACCCAAAGGATTATAAATCATTTTACTATAAAGACGCATGCACACATATGTTTACTGCAGCACTATTCACAATAGCAAAGACTTGGAACCAACCCAAATGCCCATTAATGATAGACTGGATAAAGAACGTGTGGCACATATACACCATGGAATACTCTGCAGCCATAAAAAAGAATGAGTTCATGTCCTTTGCAGGGACATGGATGAAGCTGGAAACCATCATTCTCAGCAAACGAACACAGGAACAGAAAACCAAACACCACATGTTCTCACTCATAAGTGGGAGTTGAACAATGAGATCACACGGACACAGGGAGGGGAACATCACACACCGGGGCCTGCCAGGGGGCTGGGTTCTGGGGAGGGAGAGCATTAGGGCAAATGCCTAATGCATGCCGGGCTTAAAACCTAGATGATGGGTTGACAGGCACAGCAAAGCACCATGGCGCATGTACACCTATGTAACAAACTTCCACGTTCTGCACATGTATCCCAGAACTTAAAAAAAAAAAAAAAAACAAACCTAAAACTTAACTGCACCTCCAATGCATATTACCAAGTGAAAGAAGGCAGTTTCCAAGAGGTACTTACTGCATGAAGGCATGTATATGTCTTTGTGGACTCGGCAAATACTGAGACAAAAAGCAGACCCGTGGTGGCCAGAGGTTAGGGCAGAGGATCGGGGTTGACGGCGGATGGACAAGGTGCGGGAATTCTCTGCGGTCATGGACTTGTTCTGAATCCTGACAGGCTCTTGGGTCCCGGAATGCATCCACGTATTCAAACTTACCACGGTGCACCAACCAAGAAAGAATGGCAACCAAGAAAGAGCGCAGGCTTGCCGTGTACTACGAGACGAGGCTTTGCAATGACCTACCCTGTGCCATTCCCAGGAAGGCTGTTCTCGGCGTTTCCACAGAGTAACCACGTCCCTCTTACGAGGCTGAAGATGGGATTCCCACAGGAGCCAGCCATGGCCCTGCTGGGTCTATACACCCCCGCCCTCAAACTGGGACTCGAAGCGACACTCACACACCTGTGTTCACAGGAGCGTTACTCACAATAGCCCCAACGTGGAAGGCCCCCCAAGTGGGGACCAAGTGACCAAGTGGTCACTGGCAGACGAATACGTAAGCAAAATGTGGTCTGTCTATATGGTGGAATACTATTCCGCCTTTAAAAAGGACAGACACTCTGGTCAAGCGTTGACAAACCGTGACGACGTTACGCCGAGTACAAGAAACCAGTCATAAAAAGGAAAAATACTCTATGACGCCACTTGAAAGAGGTTCTCAGAGTCGTCACATTGGGATCAACAGAGAGAAAGTAGAATGGATCCGGCGCGGTGGCTCATGCCTGGAATCCCAGCACTTTGGGAGGCCGAGGCGGGTCGATCACCTGAGGTCAGGAGTTCGAGACCAGCCTGGCCAACATGGTGAAACCTTGTCTGTATTAAAAATGGTACCTGTCATCCCAGCTACTGGGGAGGCGGAGGCAGAATTGCTTGAACCTGGGAGGCAGAGGTTGCAGTGAGCTGAGATCGTGCCACTGCACTCCAGCCTGGGTGACAGAGCAAGACTCTGTCTCAAATAAAAAAAAAAAAAGAGTTAAAATGGTAAATTTCATGTTATGCATATTTTATCATAATTCATTTTTTAATTAAAAAAGACACCTAAGTGCAAAACTTCAGAGAGAGCATACAGTCACCCTTAGGGTTAGGAACTAAATACTGGAAGTGCTGTCTGCATTGCTTTGTATGTCATCGCTTTAAAAGGTTTATCTACGCGTGGTGCAGCATCAGCGGCATCCATAATGGGTACATACAATGTGGGTACACCTGAAGACGTGCCCTGGGGTACAAGCTACAGTGCTTTGCTGACAAAGGTGTGTACCAAACCTGGAGACCGCAGGTGCAGCAGCACCCCACACCTCACTCTCAGCGACTGGTCCAGAATCGAGCTGAGAATCTAGCTGAATCGAGTGGAATCTAGCTCCAGAACTGAGCTGAAACTGCTGCCAAGAAGTTTTGGTTGGAGAAAGGCCAAGCCTGTAATTGTCACTGGGTGCTTGACAAAGGCCAGCCCTGACGTCTCCCATCCCCAAATCACTCTCCCCGGAGTAGGTATGGAATCGGCTCTATGCAGACGTGGGAACTGCTTCTTAGCGAGGGTTGGTGGATCCCGGCCAGCATGGGGGCTACCAGGTGGAGGCCGGTGGGATTTTATAGCCACCAGCTTCTCCTCTAGGCCTCTGCATCTCAGACCTGGGAGACGCCCAGATTCCTGCCCCTCCGCACTTGGAAAGGGAGAAACCTCTCCTTTGAAGAGTAAGCAGCGGCGCTCTGGGGCTGCTGTGGATCTCAGGGGCGTTTTCTCTTTCTTGTCTTGTTTTGGTCTGGAAGACAGTGATAATTCACTTGGAATTTTAATGTGTTCTCCAGTTATGCAATTTTAAAATCTTGCGCATATAGTTTTAAATGTGTGTCAAGGTTGGTTCTTCAAAGGGAGTGATTCGGACCTCCCAGGGCATGTCTGGAAATGTCTGCAGACGTTTTCCGTTGTCACCAGGGAGGTGGAGGAGGTAGGTGCTCCTGGCCCCTGGTGGGTGGAGCCCAGGGGCGCTGGTCAACACCAGACAGTGCACAGGACGGACGGCCCCACCATAGAGTCGTGCACCCCCAAATATCGGCAGCGCTGAGGCTGAAAAAGTCTGTCTTAGCATGAGTGACTCTCTCACAGTGCTCCTTCTCTCTTCTCCCTTTTCTCCTCCTTCCTTCCTTCACCCATCTCTCTGTGTATCAATCTATAGCTCTCTTTCCCTTCACCTCTCTCTCTCATCAATCTCTCTACCCATCCGTCTACCATCTGTCTAGTCCATCCATCCATGCATCCATCATGTATCTATCCATCCATCAATCATCTACCATCTATCCATCCATCCATCCATCCATTTTTCTACCATCTATGTATCTAGTGTATCTCACTATCCATCTATCATCTATCTATCCATCTATCTATCTATCATGTCCCCATCTGTGCCTCTGCATCCCAGACCAAGAGAGATGCCCAGCTTCCTGCCCCTTGGCACTCAATGATAGAGAAGACAGGCTGGGAAACCTCTGTCTTCTATCTATTACCTAGGTATCTGTGTATCTATCCATTCATCCATTCACATATCCATCCATCCATCCATCCATCCATCCATCCATCCATCCATCCATCCATCCATCCATATAATCTGTCTATCCGTCTATCTGTATTTATTTATCTAGCTAGCTGTCATCTATCTATTTATCTCCCTATCTATATCTATTTATCCACCTAGGTATCCATCCATCCATCCATTTCTCTATCATCTATGTATCTATCCATCCACCTATTGTCTACCTATCTACCCATCCATTTCTCTATTATCTATCTATCCATCCATCCACCTATTGTCTACCTATCTACCCATCCATTTCTCTATTATCTATGTATCTATCTATCTATCCATCCATCCATTGTCTACCTATCTACCCATCCATTTCTCTATTATCTATCTATCTATCAATCATCTATGTATCTGTAATCCATCTACCATCTATCTATCTACCTATCTACCCATCCTCCTATCTATCTATCTATTCTCTCTCTCTCTGTCTCTCTAATCCATCTATCATCTATGGCAGTGGTTTGCAACCAGGCACAATGTTACTTCCCAAAGGGCACTTGCTGATGTCTGGAGACAGCTTTGGTCATCCTGACCCTGGGGTGGAGGGTGTGCTTCTGGCATCTCCTGGGTAGAGGCCCCCAGGTTGCTGCTCAATGCCCTCTAGTGCACAGGACGGCCCCACCACAGATAACCATCCGGCCCCAAATACCAACACTTCCCACATGGCCGATACTTTGAGCCAATCACGTCGTCCCATAAACGTTATACATTTGTACATATTCATGAAACAAATCTGTGAAAAAGCCGAGGTCTAGGTGCCTGGCCACTTGCTGCTGTTTACTGCTCCGTCCTGGCCTCCAGCGGGTCGTTTATACGCTCTCTGAAATGCATCCATTCCTTTGTTTGGTATATCAATGCTCCATTCACCATTTTCCAAGCAGAAAGCTGCCATTATTCCTGCCTGGTGACACGCTGTCACTTTTGCAGGGGAATTATTCTGTGTATATAACTTAACGGTGAGCCGTCTGTCCTAATACCTAAGGCATATTCTGTAAGCAATCCTTGTACCTTTGGCAGCTGCCTGAGTTCTGTTCATCATCCAGGACACTTTGACGACTTCCTCCAGCCACAGGAAGGGCACACCACAATTTATGCCGCCTCCTTGGAGGCCCTGAATTCCAAAACATCGATCGCTGTATTTTTTAGTCCGCTTTGGCACTTATAAAAATTTCCATGGCTAGAATTTCAAAGACTTGCAGAAAATGAAGACACTGAATTGGATCAATTCATTTCCATTTTGAAGGTTGCTGGGTACACTTCACCAACTCCTTCTCCCTTATCCTTTAGAACGAGGGTGCTGGAGCTTTCAGGGAAGCAGGACTTTTTGCTAGAAATGAGCTTTAAAATCTGCTTGCCTGGGTCAGGATACCTGAAGGTCAAAGAAGAAGGTGAAGCCACATGGAAGTCATTTATATTCCAATATATGGCCTGGGTTACTTTAAGGACCACCCAGGAGATGGGGGAATGAGGCTTGGCTCTCAGCCAGGCAAAACTGTGAGATTACATTGGCTAGATGCTACATGTTTATACACTAAGAAGGGTAAGAACCAGCATCGTAGGAAGACAGGCTAAGACCTTGAAGAGGTAGCTGTTTTCCTTCCCCCTTCCCCCCTTCCCCCCTTCCTCCCTTTCCTCCTTCCCTCCTTCTCTCTCTCTCTCTCTCTCTTTTTGATACAGAGTCTTGCTCTGTCGCCCAGGCTGGAGTGCACTGGTGCCATCTTGGCTCACCGCAACCTCCACCTCCCGGGTTCAAGTGATTCTCCTGCCTCAGCCTCCCGAGTAGCTGGGATGACAGGCTCCCGCCCCCACGCCCGGCTAATTTCTGTATTTTTAGTAGAGACGGGGTTTCACCATCTTGGCCAGGCTGGTCTTGAACTCCCGACCTCATGATCCACCTGCCTCAGCCTCCCAAAGGGTTGGGAGAAGATATGTGAGCCCCCACGCCTGGCCCATGGCTGTTTTTCTGTCTGGGGCATTGACTTGACAGGAAAATTAACTATTTGACAGCTTCATGTCTGAAGGTCAAGATGTGATTCCATGGAGCATGTCTCAAAAGCCCCATCCGAGGTACCCAGTATTGGAACATTCCGGATGAAAATACAATCATGTGTCTTGCTTTTCTTTTCTCTTTTCTTTTTTCTTCCTTCCTTCCTTTCTTTCCTTTCTTTCCCTTCCCTCCCCTCCCCTCCTCTTCTCTCTCTCTCTTTCATCTTTTGACAGTTTTGCTTTTGGTCGCCCAGCCTGCAGTGCAACGACACAATCTTGGCTCACTGCAACCTCCGCCTCCCAGATTCAAGCGATTCTCCTGCCTCAGCCTCCTGAGTCCCTGGCATTACAGGCACCCGCTACCACGCCCGGCTAATTTTTTGTATTTTTAGTAGAGACAGGGTTTTGCTATGTTGGCCAGGCTGGTCTTGAACACCTGAACTCAGTTGATCTGCCTGCCTGGGCCTCCCAAAGTCCTGGGATTACAGGTGTGAGCCACCACGCCTGGCCATGTGTTGCTTAATGATGGGGATACATTCTGGGAAATGTGTGATCAGGGGATTTCATCGCTGTGCAGAAATTGTAGTGCACACTCACACAAATCTAGGTGGTACAGCCTGCCACACACCTAGGCTATATGGTACTGCCCGTTGCCCTTAGACTACAAACCGAATTCCAGTGTAAACCAAAAATAAAATTCTAAGCCCCCAGCCATCTGAACGGGTCCCTCCTCTTGGTCAATGGCATTCCAAAGTTAAGCTGAACCAGTAGTTCAGGGGCCGGGGGTGGTGGCACACACCTGTAATCCCAGCACTTTGGGAGGCCGAGGCAGGTGGATCCTGAGGTCAGGAGTTCATGACCAACCTGGCCAACATGGTGAAACCTCGTGTCTACTAAAAACACAAAAAAATTAGCTGGGTGTGGTGGTGTGCACCTGTAATCTCAGCTACTCGAGAGGCTGAGGTAGGAGAATCACTTGAACCCAGGAACAGAAGTTGCAGCGAGCCGAGATGGTGCCACTGCACTCCAGCCTGGGCGACAGGGCGAGACTCTGTCTCAAACCAACCAACCAACCAACCAACAAAAAAAGAAACAGCTAGTTCAGGCCACTGATGGAAGCGTGGGTCCACACGTCTCCTAATACCCTCCTCCTTTGTGGAAGTCAGGAAAAGGCGAGCTGCATTCACATCAGCATAGACCTTCACTGTGGTAAGAAACGGTGATATAATCTACCGAAGCCTGCTACCTAGAGGCTTCACCTGCACGATGACACCTTGGTTTCCACAACCCCGTATCCAACGCAGCCATCCTCCTTGATAATAACTCTTTCCACCACCAACTGCCAATCAATCAGAATTTTTTTTTTCTTTTAACATGGAGCCTCGCTCTGTCGCCCAGGCTGAAGTGCAGTGGCACGACCTCAACTCACTGCAACCCCTACCTCTTGGGTTCAAGGGATGCTCCTGCCTCAGCAGGAGCTGGGACTACAGGCATCCATCACCACGCCTGGCTATCGTTTTGTTTGTTTGTTTTGTATTTTTAGTAGAAAATGTTTAAATCTACCCATGATCTGGAAGGAACCAACGTACATGTATTGACGGATGTCTCATTAAAATGTATAAAACCAGGCTGTGCCTAACCGTGTTGAGCACATGTCATCAGGACCTGCGGAGCCTGTGTGACAGGTGCATCCTTAAGCTGGGCTAAATAAATGTTCTAAATTTTTATTGAGACCTGCCTCAGGTACTTTTTTTTAAATGGTTTTTCCGGACACATACATACCTATGATAAAGTTTAATTTATTAATTGGGCACAGTAAGGAATTAACAGTAACTAATAATTGGCTTTTTTTTTTTTTTGATATGGAGTCTCGCTGTGTTGCCCAGGCTGGAGTGCACTGGTGCAATGCCGGCTCACTGCAACCTCCGCCTCCCGGGTTCAAGCAATTCTTCTGCCTTAGCTTCCTGAGTAGCTGGGATTACAAGCACTCACCACCACGCCCAGCTAATTTTTGTGTTTTGAGTAGAGACAAGGTTTCACCGTATTGGCCAGGCGGGTTGCCAACTCCTCACCTCGTGATCCACCCACCTCAGCCTCCCAAAGTGCTGGGATTACAGGTGTGAGGCACCGCATCCAGCCCAACAGTAATAATAAAATAGAAAAATGGTAACTACATGCCAGCATCACGACTCTTGTGCACTGGAGCCATTACGAAGTATAAGGGTTACTTGAACGTAAGCACCACGATACGGCCACAGTTGATTTGGGTGGGGCGGGTAGCGTAGACAGGGTGGAGGGGGCTGGCAAGGTGAGGATGCAGGTTCCAGGCAGGATACAGTGGGACAGGACTGTCTGACCTCACTGTTGGGAAGGACGTGCAATTTAAAACCTGGGCATTATTTACTTCTGGAATTTCCCATTTAGTATTTTTCAGAGCACAGTTGACTTTGGGTAACCAAAACCAGGCAAAGCAAACGTGCAGATAAGGGGGAACGATCTCAGGTGCTTCTGGGTTCACAACAGCATATGACTGTACTGAATTCTGTAGGCACCTGTAACACAGTGGTAAATATTTGTCTATTTAATCATATCTAAACATAGAAAAGGCACAGTAAAAATACAATATGATGGTCTTATGTAATCTTATCTTAAACTTACGCCATGCTATCTTATGTTATCTTAACACACTGCATATGCTAATATGCAGTGCGGTAGGCCATTGTTGCACTGCACCCCAGCCTGGGCGACAGAGCAAGACTCCGTCAGAAAAAAAAGAAAACCCCCGTCTGTGGTCATTTGCTAAGACAACCCTGGGAGAGTGAATGGGAAGGAGTCTT
>NW_012116010.1:1493201-1494394 GCF_000951035.1 Colobus angolensis palliatus | reverse complement strand
ATTGCACTCTAGCCTTGGGGACAGAGCAAGACTCCGTCAGAAAAAAAAGAAAACCCCCGTCTGTGGTCATTTGCTAAGACAACCCTGGGAGAGTGAATGGGAAGGAGTCTTTGCAGCGATAAGGAAGGCCATCCCTGAGCTTTCAGGCCCCGGACACCTGGAGGATTTGGGGGCCGCTGCCAGACGTGAGCCTGAAAGTCAGTGAGCAGTGGTCAGAAGAGGATGCTGGCGACGGGGGGCATTGAAGAGGCTGAACCCTGACTGACTATGTCGTGTCTGCAGCTTGGCCACGGCAGCAGTCAGGGTGGAGACAGACGCGCTGAGAGAAAATGTGATGTGTCTAAGGAGACGATGACACCATCTTCTGATTTCTCAGCATCCCCTTGAACACCAGGAGAGAGGGGAAAAAAGGACAATGTGCTCATTGCAAGGGGGTTCAGGAAGCGGTGGCAGGTGCGTCTTCATCAGGGTTCGCTAGAGGGGCAGGGCTGATAGGATAGATGAATACCGGAAGGGAAGTTTATTAGGAAAAGGGACTCAACAGCCACAAGGTGAAATCCCACAACAGCCCGTCTGCAAGCTGAGGAACCAGAAAGCCAGTCTGGGTCCCAGAACCTGAAAGGAAGGGAAGCTGACCACGCAGCCTTCAGTCTGTGGCCAAAGGCCCGAGAGCACCTGGCCAACCACTGATGTCAGTCCAAGAGTCTAACAGCTGAAGAACTGGGGGTCTAGTGTTTGAGGGCAGGGAGGATCCACCGTGAGAGAAAGACCGAGGCCAGAGACTCGGCCAGTCTAGTCCTTCCACGTTCCTCTGCCTGCTTTTGGTTTTTGTTTTGTTTTGTTTTGTTTTGAGACGGACTCTCGCTCTGTTGCCCAGGCTGGAGTGCAGTGGTGCGATCTGGGTTTACTGCAACCTCCGCCTCCCAGGTTCAAGCAATTCTCCAGCTTGGCCATGGTAGCAGTGAGGGCGGAGACAGATTTGCTGAGAGAAAATTCGATGTCTCAAAGGAGACTATGCCACCCTCTTCTGATTTCTCAGCCTCCTGAGTAGCTGGGATGACAGGCGGGCACCCCCACACCTGGCTAACTTTTGTATTTTTACTAGAGACGGGGTTTCACCATGTTGCTCAGGCTGGTCTCAAACTCCCGACCTCAGGTGATCCACCTGCCTCGGCCTCCTAAGGTGCTGGGAT
>NW_012116010.1:1487010-1491861 GCF_000951035.1 Colobus angolensis palliatus | reverse complement strand
TCATCTACATTAGGTATTTCTCCTAATGCTATCCCTCCCCTAGCCCCCCAGCCCCAACAGGCCCTGGTGTGTGATGTTCTCCTCCCTGTGTCCGTGTGTTCTCATTGTTCAACTCCCACTTATGACTGAGAACACGTGGTGTTTGGTTTTCTGTTCTTGTGTTAGTTTGCTGAGAAGGATGGTTTCCAGCTTCATCCATGTCCCTGCAAAGGACACGAAGTCATCCTTTTTCATGGCTGCATAGTACTCCATGGTGTCTGTGTGCCACATTTTCTTTATCCAGTCTGTCACTGATGGGCATTTGGATTGGTTCCAAGTCTTTGCTATTGTGAACAGTTAGCCACCTTTTTCTTGTGTGCTCACATGGCAGTGGGAGAGTGAGCGCACGCTGAGTTCATCATCCTTTCATAAGGGCAGCAATCCCATGCTTGAGGCTCCACCCCTCACGAGGCTCCACCCCTCACAAGGCTCCACCCCATGACATCATCACCTCCTAAAGACGCCGCCTCCTAACACCGTCCCCTTGGGGGTGACAATTTCTACAAAGGAATTTGGAAGCAATGTTCAATTGATAGCAGTAGTCAATTAAAAATAAGAGATGATGAATAGCTAATTGTCAGTGGATCTGTGAACTATGTGATGGTAAATATCAGATAAAAGACCGTTAAGGATAGAAGATCAAAGAACCAAAGCTCAATCTTCTTCTTTTTTTTCTTTTTTTTTTTTTTTGACACAGAGTTTTGCTCTTGTCACCCAGGCTGCAGTGCAGTGGTGTGATCTCGGCCCACCGCAACCTCCACCTCCCAGGTTCAAGTGATTCTCCTGCCTCAGCCTCCCAAGAAGCTGGAATGCTAACTCTTTTACAATAATAATAATAAAATTACAAACTAATAAAAGCAGCATTACACCAAGAAGACGGTATAATCATGAACCTGTAGGTATCTAGTATTCCAGCCCTGACATATCTAAAGCAGCCAGTGACAGAGATGTCCCAAACTCTCTCTAAAAAAGATAGGATAAATACATAATATTTCAGAATGTGATTAAAATTTCAATTTATAGAAACATAAGTCTATAAAACCTGGTATGCTAGGATGAGAGGATGCATTTTCTTAAATCAACTGCGTGCAAAGTCACAGTGAAAGCCCTCTTCTGAAGTTACTATATGATGAAATCAGAAACATCACGAGGTCAGGAGTTCGAGACCAGCCTGACCAATACGTGAAACCCCATCTCTACTAAAAATACAAAAATTAGCCGGGCATGATGGTGCATGCCTGTAATCCCAGCTACTCAGGAGGCTGAGGCAGGGGAATCGTTTGAACTCAGGAGACGGAGGTTGCAGTGAGCTGAGATCGTGCCATTGCACTCTAGCCTTGGGGACAGAGCAAGACTCCATCTCAAAAAAAAAAAAAAGTCAAAAAAAAATCACTCATTTGAATTCTACACCTTTGGAAAAATATTAAAATACCCTCTTCACGTATTGGTCAAATCAGGAAAATGAAAACAACGACTTTATGCTAAGTCTATGAAATGCAGCCCAAGGGGTCGGGACAAAAATGAGTTCACAATAAATCTGTTATGATTAGAAGGAAGAAAACAAATAAACAAAAGATGGCATGTGTCAAGGCAAAAGACATCACACAACACGTTCCAGAATGAAGGCAAATAATTATAAGAGGGTAAAAGAGAAATCACTAAAAATGATAAGTAAGCGATGAACACAATGATCAGTAAAATGTCTATTCCTGAACCCCAGACAGTGCTTCCCAAACACAGCTTCAGAGGCCAGAATTCCAAAGCTTTTTTCTACATACACAGATTCTCCCCGTGCCTGGATTCATGGCCCCCAAACTGCAGAAACATAACCTCAGCTGAGTTTTCTGCCTCAGTGACAAATGACACCAGAGCCCCACCACCAAGCCATGGCTGGCATTCATTTAGTTCTGAGCATTGCTGTGACAGAATGCATCAGTCTCGCTTTGCTCTCAGCAAAACTGGGTGCACAGGGGAGGGCGGTTCGCCTGGTCGTTGCAGAGATGAGGAGTCGGAAAGATAGAGACGCAATGGCTTAACTATGGCACCAGATGCAAGACTTGATACCTCCCCAGTTCCAGCCCAAATGGAGAAACGGGTAAGATGCACCTTCTATGATCTGGGGATCAGTGCAAATGTCTGCGGTCCAGCCCCACAAGCTGTCCTGCCTTTGAAAAAGTGGGGTGTCCCTTCGATGACAGTTTCTCCTAACGGCCAAGATGAAAGATACCACATGTTCATGATAAAGACACTTTTGAAATCACGGTGGCGTCCAGACACACACCAGCCTTTGTTGACCGCACACGTCCCTGCTGAAAGTCCCACACCAGCCTTTGTTGACTGCACACGTTCCTGCTAAAAGTCCCACACCAGCCTTTGCTGACTGAACACATTTCTGCTAAAAGTCCCACACCAGCCTTTGTTGACTGCACACATTCCTGCTGAAAGTCCCACACCAGCCTTTGCTGACTGAACACATTTCTGCTGAAAGTCCCACACCAGCCTTTGCTGACTGCACACGTTCCTGCTAAAAGTCCCACACCAGCCTTTGTTGACGTTCCTGCTGAAAGTCCCACAGCAGCCTTTGTTGACTGCACACATTCCTGCTGGAAGTCCCACACCAGCCTTTGCTGACTGAACACATTTCTGCTAAAAGTCCCACACCAACCTTTGTTGACTGCACACGTTCCTGCTAAAAGTCCCACACCAGCCTTTGCTGACTGCACACATTCCTGCTAGAAGTCCCACAAAAGCCTTTGCTGACTGCATGCGTTCCTACTAAAAGTTCCTGTGACTACATGAGACAGCACTGCCCGTTTCCAGGCCGTTAGGACCTGCTATCTTTGGGGACGTCCTCTGCTGACCACAGCCTCCAGCTCCTTTAGGACACAAGCTCTGCTTTATGCGACTTTGAGTCCCAGTATTTGGGCAAAACACTTAATACTTATTTGCTGAAAACATGACTACATGGATGGATGGATGGATGAACGAGATGGTCCCATCCATTGCTGGACCTGAATAAAACCTATTCATGCTACCGGAAGGGCATAAAAAAGCAGCTTCACTGGGAAATCCATGCACCCTACCTCCAACTATTGAATCAAGGTTGGCCAAAGAAAAGAAACTCATTCCTCCTGGTTCGTACAGAGCCCTAATGGCACACATGACATCTGCTTCAAGCTCAAACCCAGGATCCCAAGAGCTCTGGCCACACCGTGGATTCAGCTCTACTCACCCAGCAATCCACGCAGTTTCTCCGCCTGCTGGGAAGTGTCTCCAGGCTGCAGGAAATCGCACAATCAGGTACCAAGGAGCACAGGCGAACTTCTCGGGAATCACGCTCTTGGTTTCCCTCGGAGGAATGGTCACATACGGGTTACCATGAAACAGAGAAATGGTGAGGCCGGAGTTGTACAAGGTTCAAATTGATCTCAGAGCTCACCTGCTCAGGCTGGGGAAAGCGGTATCTGTCATTTTCCAGAGTGCTTGTTCAATCAGCCATATAAAAATTGTCAGCTTTAGGAGATAGGAGACATCCTATCACTCCATCCAGAGCCTGTATTTGGAACTACCTTTATGAGGATGATTAACAGCAGCTGTGGCTGGGCGTGGAGGCTCACGCCTGTCATCCCAGCACTTTGGGAGGCAGAGACGGGTGATCACTTGAGGCCAGGAGTTCGAGACCAGACTGGCCAACATGGCGAAACTTGGTCTCTACTAAAAATACAAGAGATATATATATATCTGGGCGTGGGGGTGGGCTCCTGTAATCCCAGCTACTTGGGAGGCTCAGGCGACATAATCACTTGAACCTGGGAGGCGAAGGTTGCAGTGAGCCGAGATCGTGCCACTGCACTCCAGCCTGGGCGAAACAGTGAGAATCTGTCTAAAAAAAAGAAAAAACAAAAGAGCAGCTGGCACTTCTTGCAAGGGCTTCAAGCTGCAAAAGCCTCTTGGGTGATGTGCAAATGTACAGAGGTAGAGATATTTTTAGAACTGAAGATTCGGTGCATAGTCCTGGCTGTTTGGAAACACTTTTCAGATGATGACATGCTGGGATCCTGGCTTCATGGGGGAAGTCATTCCTGTTCAGCAACACATCCGTCTGGGCTCCATCGCTTAGCAGAACCTCTGGGTAGCGCAAGGTGTTTGCAATGATCCTGTATAGAAGATGCTAGAGGCGTTGGTGCTGAGGGCTGGAAACTGCAGTTGACATTTGCCTGGCTCAGGGAATCTCAAACATGGCTGAACAACAACAAAACATGACATGGGGCCGGGTGCAGTGGCTCATGCCTGTCATCCCAGCACTTTGGGAAGCCAAGGCAGGTGGATTGCTTTGAGCTCAGGAGTTCAAGACCAGCCTGGGCAACATGGCGAAACCGTGTCTCTATAAAAAAATACAGATAGTCAGCCGTGGTGGTGCACGCCTCTGGTCCCAGCTACTTGGGAGGCTGAGGCAGGAGAGTTGCTTGAGCCTAGGCGGTCAAGGCTGCAGTGAGCAGAGATTGCACTACTGCACTCCACCCTGGGTAACAGAGTGAGACCCTGGTGAAAGGGTCTCACTGTCGAAAGAGAAAAAAAGAAGAAAAAAAAGGAAAGAAAGAAAGAGAAAAAGAGAAAGAAAAAGAAAGAAACAAAGAAAAAGAAAGAAGAGAAAGAAAACAAAGAAAAAGAAAGAAAAGAAAGAAAAGAAAGAAAGAAAGAAAGAAAGAAAAAGAAAGAAAGAGGGAGGGAGGGAGGGAAGGAAGGAAGGAGAAAAAAGAAAAGAGAGAGAAAGAGAGGGAGGGAGGGATAAAGGGACGGCCAACGAGTTAG
>NW_012116010.1:1485148-1486605 GCF_000951035.1 Colobus angolensis palliatus | reverse complement strand
GAAGGGAAGGAAGGGAGGGAGGGAGGGAGGGAGGAAGATGAAGGAAAGAAGGAAGGAAAGGACAGGAAGGGAAGAAGGAAGGAAAGGACAGGAAGGGAAGAAGGAAAGAAGGAAGGAAGGGAGAGAAAGGGAGAAAGAGAAGAAACGACCAGGAAGGAAAATAAAGAATTAAAGAAGGAAGGAGAGAAAGAAAGGAAGAAAGCAAAAGAAAAGAGAAGGAGAAAGAGGGAAAGAGAAAGAAAGAAGGAGAAAGAAAGAGAAAAAAAAGAAAGCAAAAAACTTGAGGAATTCGAAATAAATGCTGACGCCCAGAAGAATTAACTGCAGAAGTTTCTTGGGGATGGGGGGCCGACCATGAGTCATTTCAGAGGTTGGTCCAGTGAGCATCAAATGCCCACTAGCTTTCCTGGATATTTGGGGGACCGTCACAGAGAGTGAGAGGTCTGAGCTCACCGACAGTTTTACACAAGGCTCACTGGGGATTGGGGATGTCCCGTTTCAGACCTGCTCCCTGTCCTTGAAGGGGGAAGAGGCATGAACAGAGATGGCGACACCAATCGCAAGCCCAGTGCAAAATGAGAAGACGCACTCCTTGTTCCAACGTAATTAACAATTTCCAGGTGGGGCCACCCCGTGTGAGTTACACAGAGTGCAGACTCACGAAACTTGGTGTGTAGATAACAGAAGCTATCCACCTCCGTGGCTTTCCGGGCCTCTAGAAATGGAAAGAATATTTTCTGCACTCTCATGGCATCTGGTTCCTGTGGCCAAGAGTAGATTGAGCAAAGCCTAATCCCTGGTATCCGTGAATGGGATCTGATTCACAGAAAGGGTCTTGGCAGCTGTCATGGAGTAAAGGGTCTTGAAATGAGATCATCTGGATTACCCAGGTGGGCCGGAAATCCAACATCAAGTGTCCTTATTAGAAACAGGTAGAGACACAGATACAGGGAGAAGGCCACGTGGAGATGGAGGCAGAGACTGCAGTGATGCGGCCACAAGCCCAGGGATGCCTGGAGCCCCCAGGAGCTGGTAGAGGCAGGAAGGATCCTCTCCTAGAGCCTCTGGAGGGAACTGGACACAACTGTAGTGGACTGAACTGTGGTCTCCCAAAAAGATCTGTCTATACCCTAATACCCAGAGCCTGGGAATGAGAACTTACTTGGAAATAAGGATCTTTGAAGATGCAGTGAATTAAAGATCTTGAGATGAGATCATACTGGAATAGGGTAGGCCCTAAATCCAATGACAGGTGCCCTTCTAAGAGACAGAAGCAGACACACAGACACAGAGGAGGAGGCCACGTGGAGACGGAGGCAGAGACCGCAGTGATGCGGCCACAAGCCCAGGGACGCCTGGAGACCCCAGGAGCTGGGAGAGGCAGGAGGATCCTCTGATGGAACTGGACACAATTGTAGTGGACTGAACTGTGGTCTCCCAAAAAGATCTGTCTCTAT
>NW_012116010.1:1477353-1484478 GCF_000951035.1 Colobus angolensis palliatus | reverse complement strand
ACGAGAAGGCCACATGGAGACAGAGGCAGAGACTGCAGTGATGCGGCCACAAGCCCAGGGACGCCTGGAGCCCCCAGGAGCTGGGAGAGGCAGGAAGGATCCTCCCCTGGAGCCTCTGGAGGGAACTGGACACAATTGTAGTGGACTGAACTGTGGTCTCCCAAAAAGATCTGTCTATACCCTAATACCCAGAGTCTGGGAATGAGACTTTATTTGGAAATGAGGATTTATTTATTTATTTTTTTGAGATGGAGTTTTGCTCGTTACCCAGGCTGGGTTGCGATGGCACGATCTCGGCTCACCGCAATCTCCACCTCCTGGATTCAAGCAATTCTCCAGTCTCAGCTTCCTGAGTAGCTGGAGTTACAGGCTTGTGACACTGGAGTGATGCAACCGCATGCCAAAGGGATGCCTGGAGCCCCCAGCAACTGAGAGAGGCAGGAATTGATCCTTCCCTAGAGCCTCTGGATAAAGCAGAGCCCTGAGACACCTTGATCTTAATCTTCTGGTCCCAGAGCTGGGAGAGGAGAAATAATTCCTTTTGTCTTGAGGCCCCCAGCTATGGTCACTTGTTACAGCAGGCCTGGAAAACTGATCAATGTCATAACCTGCAACGAGCTGTCTGAACACACAGCCATGTCATGGGACCATCTACATCATCTTCAGAGACCTGAGCCTCATGGGGAGCTTGGCAGATGGGATGCCGGGGCCTCTACAGATCCAGATGTAGGGGTTCAGTCAGGCTGGTGGGAAAAATTTTAGTTATAATAGCCACAGACCCTCTGGGAAGGCCTGTGAGTTTGCATAACTTCAGTAATACACCTGGCTGAAGGCAGCCTACTCCCCTTACCTTTAGTTTAATAAATTAGAGTAGAAAGAAACGAATGTGGGGAGTTCAATTTGTTTACTCATATGGTCCTAAGACTAACCTTTGATCTATGGCAGGAGCTTAACTGCTTTCTACTTAGGGAAGTCCCTAATGTCAATTTCCCTCTAGTGGTGTTGACTCACGACCTTTGTCAATTAATCTTTACTGAATAAATGCAAGTCTCGCTGACTGATCCAGGCCACGGCCGCTACTAAGTGGCTGGGACACTCAGCCAAACTGGCAAAGCAGAATAGCTGTGTGTCAGTGTACTTCATTCATCCGTGGCTGGCTCAGGGTCTGCGGGACAGACCCCCGCACCATAAATCTTGTTGCAGTTCTCACCATATGGGCTTCAGGTCTCCCTGCAGCACCATGAGCCCAGCTACACTAGGGAGGTCAGTATCATGTGTGTATCCTGCAAGTTTCATTGTCCTTGTAACCTCGGGCAGGCTCTCCTTCCTGGAGGCTGTTTCCTGGCCTGTTGGTCTGGTTGTATTATTCCTGGTTTTCCTATGAAGGGTCTTAAGATCTAAGTGGACATCCTGCAGAGAGACTGCGTCTGTCTGCAAAAGGGGCTTGAGCTCATTGTCTCTGCGTCGAGAGTCCTGCGTGTTGAGGTCTGAGCTCTGCCCGAAACAGAAACATACCAACTGTTAGGATCACCCCAACCGGACTGTTCCCTCCCCCTCCCCACAGGCCTTACAATACAGTCCCTTGCACTCTCCGCACACCCTCCCCCAGGGCTAAAGACAAACGGCCCCCTTCACTGACCCCGCCAGTACCTGTTTGTCCAGACAGTTACAGGATGTGGTTACCATGTCTGTCAACCTTGCATAAGGAAGCCGGCAAAAAACATCTCCAGGATGCAGTCAAGACACCTGCAACCCCTACTCAGCTCTCCCACCGCAACCCAGTCCTCCTGCAGCCTTGGCTCAGCTCCCCCACCCCGACCTGGTTCCGGCCCTATAAAACCCTGCTGTGGTCTGTAAGGAGGCCTGCCTCCTCTTACCATGATGGACCCACCAAGCAGCTCAGTAAAGCCAGTTTGCCTGATTTGTAGGTCTCCTCATCCTTTCTCTCAGCTGACCTTACGCCGATGATGTAGTGAGCATCTAACGTGAATATCCCAGGGAACAAATCCACATTTCTTATCCTTTTGTACCAAGGAAGGTCCCTTGTCTAGCGGGTCCATGACATCGAATTCCTGGTTTTCTGTAAAGGAACAACAGAAATCCAGGCACCCTCGTTATCTACCAAGGAAAATCACCATCTGTGGTGGCAAACCCATTCCTGGAGGATGACTGTTTTTTTTTAAAGAGGCCAAACAGGCCGGGTGCGGTGGCTCAAGCCTGTAATCCCAGCACTTTGGGAGGCCGAGACGGGCGGATCACGAGGTCAGGAGATCGAGACCATCCTGGCTAACACGGTGAAACCCCGTCTCTACTAAAAAAATACCAAAAACTAGCCGGGCGCAGTGGCGGGCACCTGTAGTCCCAGCTACTCGGGAGGCTGAGGCAGGAGAATGGCGTAAACCCGGGAGGCGGAGCTTGCAGTGAGCTGAGATCCAGCCACTGCACTCCAGCCTGGGCAATAGAGCGAGACTCCATCTCAAAAAAAAGAGGCCAAACATTTATTATTTTCATTTAAGTTGCTTATCAGGGCAACCTTACCCATCTGGGAACAATCTAGCAGTCATGTAAGAAGCACACGCCCCCGTAATTAGTTTGAACTCCATCCTGGAATTGCAGCTGGTTGTGATTCAAAGGTACCGGCGTGCCAGGAGCTGATGTTGCGTTTGAATAGTCCGTGGGATTTTGTCACTTAGGGGAATGGATAATAAGCCAACCAGTGGTCATCAGCCTCACACATAATGAGTGCAGGCTCGTAGGGTCTACACAGTACTTTCTCAAAAGCATTGCAAATGACTCCTTTCTCCATGCTGAAATTTGAGAACCCAACCCCTATCTCTCTAACGCCAGACAAAGGATTGAGCCTTCCTTGCCTGTCTGGTGAGGAAGAGTGAGCCTCTATACCAAGATCCGTGAATGAGATCTGATTCACAGACAGGGTCTTGGCAGGTGTCATTGAGTAAACGGTCTTGAAATGAGATCATCTGGATTATCCAGGTGGTGTATCCTCTATATCAAGGATGTACCCTTTGGCTGTGTGAGGCTTTCAGAAGTATCAGAAGCCGTACACATTTCCTGTGGTTGTGGTAACAAGTAACTACCAATTTGCTGGAGCCTTAAAACAAGAAGGATTTATTCTCTGTTCTGGGGACGAGAAGTCTAAAGTCAAGATGTCAGAAGGGCCGAGATTGCTCTGAAGGGTGTAAGAGACAATACTTCCTGCCTCTCCCAGCTCCTGGTGGCTCCAGGCATTGCTTGGCTCGTGGCCGCATCACTCCAGTCTCTGCCTGCATCATCACATGAACATCTTGTCTTCTGTACTCAAATCTCCCTCCACCTGTCTCTGATAAGAACCCTCATGATGGCATTTGGTTCACTGGGATGATCCATAATGAATGACCCATCTCAAAACTCTTAATTCTATCTGCAAAGATTCTTTTCCAAATAAAGTCATATGTACAGGTTCTGAGGGTTAGGGCGTGAACATATCTTTTGAGGGTTACCATTTGATCCACAGCCGTTCAGTGGTTTACATTCTCGGATTTGACAGCGGCATCCTTCACTTGTGACTGTGCCGCTCTGGAATGAGGTTGACCAGATGCTGCTGCTGGCCACGTGAAACTGATCCTACAGGCTGGGGCAAGCAAGGCTCACACCTCCCCATGTCTGACATCTGTGAATCACAGCTGGGTCTCTGAAAAAATGAGTGAGTGCAGGAACAAAACCAAACAGGAGACCTCATCCACCACTACGTCTCAGAGGGGACATTGCGGCCCCTGAAAAGAGGTCATCTCTCTTGGAACTTTTGCACTCGGTTGTACTTAACGCGGCAAGGAAAACGGCACGTTTGTGTTGGAAAATGTAATTATTTATGGCACGTGTGATAACTGGGCACTTTGGAATCACAAGGTTTATGGTTGAGGACCACCTGGGCTGATTATCCCCCAAAATGTTTCTTTGGCTTCTTGAGGTTCTGCAGAGGTTGAGGCAGCTGTCTCAAAACTAGAGGACAGAGCCCTGTGGGCAGGTGGGTGTGAGAAACTCAAACACTGCAGTCTTCACAGACCCACAAGCCACTGACAGGTGCAATGTGTTTCTAGGGACAGCAACTATCCTGAGGCAGGATATCACAGGGTCACATCACGGACCCCAGTCATGTCACAACTCTTAGACCAGAGCTGCTGCTGCAGTTTCTGGTTGTAGGTGACGTGGAGGGACTTGGTCTCTTTCTCGTTGTACAGGTAACGGCCACCAACTCCTTCCAGCTCTGGGGTGACCGCTGCGTAGATGGAAGTCCACGCTCCCTCATCGGGGGTCTGGGGGAAGAAGAAAAGAAGGCTACAGTGAGACAGATTTCTGAGCAGGAAGCAGGATTCTCCGGACTGTCATGGATGCTGCAGGGAAAGGTGGAAGATACTCATCAGCTGCACTGAGAAATGTATGCGGAAAGCGAGGTGGGGTGATCCATCGGAACCACAGCTTCTCTGCTGCTGGGTTTCTTCAGAACAGGCACTGACAATAACGCACCCAAGTGGGTTGCATTGCAATGGTAGGTTCCTCCATCGCACTAGGCAGATGCATATTAAAATCGCTGATGTACGTACTTAATTCACGCACTCGTTATGGGACCGAAATGCTTATTCATTGACTAGAAGCAGATGAGGGAGTGCTTGGCCTCTGTATTTAATAAACAATATTAAGCAGTTAGATGAAACATGAGAACATCAAAAAGACTGTTGGTTTCAATTCAGCAAGGCATGCTACACGGGAGAACTGAGGCATTGATGGGCTGTGGCCATAGGCTTCATGGAAACAGACGGTTCAAAGAGGAACGTGAGATGCAGAAAAAGGTTTCTCAAAGACTGGGGAGTTTACCCTAGTGGCAGGCGATCATCTTGAAACACAGCACCCCCTGGTTTTCTACAGTGGGAGTTGGCCTTTGGTCATGGTCGGCGGGATGGAAGAAACGGAGGATTCCCAGAGGAATTAGAAGTTGTGGGACCTGAGAACCTTCAGAGCTAGGATGCAATAATCCAGGAACCCCTACAGTCCTTCTTAACATCTTACTGCCACAGTGAACATGTTTCAGGAGGTCATCTCTCCCAAGGAGCTTCTGGGACTCTGGTGAACGTGTCCACCACGTGGGGGCACCGTCTATGAACCAGGAAGCAGGTCCCTGCCAGATACAGAATCTGCCATGGTTTGATCTTGAACTTCTGGCCTCCAGAACTGTGAGCGACAAATGTCTGTTGTTTACAGGCTGCCCAGGCTATGGTGTTTTGTGACAGCAACACACACAGACTGAGACATCTGACGTCCAGAGTTTTGACTGGGGTTTCATGGCATAGGTATGATTGATTCAGCCGTAGGTCACATGATCCAATTCAACCGCCAGTCCCTCTTTCTTCCCCAGAGGTCAGGTGGGCCCCAAATTCCAACCCCCTCATGACATGGTTGGTGTTGCTGGTGGCTAGCCCCATCCTGAAGCCATTTAGGAAGCACCAACAGTCACCTCATTGTACAACCAGGGCGTTGCTAGCATTTGTGGAAGTGCAAGAGTTTTAGAAGTTCCTCCTTGTTCCAGAACCAGGAGTAAAGACCAGATACGGCCTTTGTCACGTCCCCTCTAGTTTTCTGGGGGTGATGATCCATCGGCCCGAACTGATCTCACCTCTCACCAGTGCCCCTCGCACTGCGGTGGCTCATGCCTGTCATCCCAGCGCTTTGGGAGACCAAGGAAGGAGGACTGCTGGAGTCCAGGAGTTCGAGACGCGCGTGGGCCACATGGGAAAAGCTAGCACTGGTGAGAGTTCAGGCACGCGCCCCCCCAGAAGGAAAAGGACAGACCCTGTGGGGTGGCCTGTGACACTCAGTCACTTCAGAAATTCTCCTGCTCCCAGTTCACTGCCTCATGGTCTTGACTTCAGCAGCCAGTGTGATGTGGAAAGGCAGGGTAGAGAATCCAGTGTGCCCACCAGCCCATCCTCTGGGTGCCCAGCAAGGGGAAGAGGAAGGCCGGACCCCAGTGCGGGGACAGAGCTGCCAGGCTCCTGAGGTTGTTTCCCACGGACTTGTCTCTGCTCTTCTGCTGCCTAAAAAGAAATGGATGGAGCTAGAGAACTTCCCAAGTCTGGAAATCACCTAGGGGTGGCTGAAGGTTTTGCAAACCCAAAGTGTCCTGGGAGATTTGGAGGCTGATATGGTCTGGCTGTGGCCCCACCCAGATTTCATCTTAAATGGTAGTTTCCATAATTCCCACATATCATGGGAGGGAGTCAGTGGGCGGTAACTGAATCATGGGAGGGGGTCTTCTCGTGCTGTTCTCGTGATAATGAATAAGTCTCACAAGATCTGATGGTTTCATAAAAGGCAGTTCCCCTGCACACACTCTGTTGCCTGCCGCCATGTAAGACATGCCTTTGCTCCTCCTTTACCTTCTGCCATGGTTATGAGGACTCCCCACCTACGTGGAACTGTGACTCACCCACATCTGTACATGCCAGGCAGTGCTAAGAACCAGGCAGGGAGGGAGGGGACGGACCTGTCTGCACAGAGTCCTGCACCTGCTGGGAACAACTCAGTGTCATCAGCTATGGCCTGGGTCAAAGCACCTTTGTTTTGGGTATTCAAAGATCAGTGAAGGGTTGAGTGAAAGGAAAGGAGAAAGAGAAAGAAAAAAAATATCAATGGAAGGAAGAAAGAGAAGGAGAAAGAAAGAAAAATAGGAAGAAGAAAGGAAGAAATGAGAAAGGAATGAAGGAAAGAAAGAAGGAAGCAAAAAAGGAGGGAAGAAAGGAGGGACACAGAGAGAGAGGGAGGCAGGCAGTAAGAAAGGAAGGAAGCAGAGAACAAGAAAGAAAAGAGAGAAGGAAGGAAGGAGAGAGCAAGGCAGCAGAGGAGGGAGGAGGAAAAAAGGGAGAAAGTAGGGAAGAAGGGAGGAATAGAAGGATGAAAAAAAGAAAAAACAGGAAGGAAGGAAAGAAGGAAGGAAGGAAGGAGAGAGAAAGGAAAAAAAAAGAAAGAAAACAAACAAGGAACCAAAGAGAAAGAAGGAAGGATGGGAGGGAAGGATGACAGGGAGGAAGGGAGGCAGGGAGGGAGGGAGGGAGGAAGGGAGGAAGGGAGGCA
>NW_012116010.1:1473454-1477198 GCF_000951035.1 Colobus angolensis palliatus | reverse complement strand
AAAAAGGGAGGCAAAAGGAAGGACTGGAGGAAAAAAGAGAAGAGGAAGGAAGGGAGGGAGGAATTCATTCCTCAGAGCCTTTGCTGCATTTACCAATTCTGGTTCTGCCCCCATTTGAGCAAATATCTGGGGTGACTCTGAGAATTCTGATTTCTAAGATAAGGCAGACATTGTGAATTTGAAATAGCAAATCCCTTTTGTGTCATTCAAGCCACGATTTCCTTTTTATTAGAGCTCCTGTTCTCCAGATAGCATCCCGGGCACACAGAGATATTTGCCTGTGACTGTTCAAAGAGCTTCACAAAGCTGTTCCCTCTGAACTCCACACTTAACTTGTATTAGACGTGCTGGGCTTTGCAGAAGAGAAACACACAGGGCTTCCCTTTGTCCTTGGGGCGGGTCCCCTGTGCTGTGTGCAAGGAAACTTCCTAACTCTCCACTGCCAGGAGCAGAGGGCAGTAGGAATGGCATCACCCGAGATGTCTCCTAGGGATGAGGCTAAGCAGGGCGTGGGGGGTAAACTGCCCAGCTCTCTGCAAGGCACACAGAGGCTCGTTCACCTTCTGGAAATGTGGCTATTTGAATGCAGGCGCTGGCGGTAGATCCTTGAGATGTGCTCAGAGAGATCTGAGGGCACGTGTATTTATTTCAGCACCATCCACATCTTGGGGCAGAAACTCACACTCAGGGAAGTGGCTGGCAAGTCACGAGACTCCGAGCTGAGCTTCCCAAGGAGAGTTTCCATGCCCCAAAGTTGTGGAAGAGGGGACGGAGCAATGCTGTGGTCAAAGAGAGATTCAGAGACCTGTGCCCAGGCTCAGCCGCCTTCCTGGAAGAATGTTCTGAACATTCCACAAAGGCCACACTTCCTCTCCATACCTCTGCTCCAGCCACCCAGGGATCCTGCTGCTTCTGCCACAATGTCCCCTGCCTCTTGCCTCTCTGTACCTGCTGCTTGCTCCTTCTGGAATGTTCTGTAAAATAGGTTTCCCGGAGCTGGATGTTTTCTGGGATGCTGACTCACACGCAAATCATAGGGTCATACAACCTGTGCGGGGGTGTGTGTGCGCGCACAGATATACGTAGGTACATGTGTGCATGTATGTGGGTGTGCGTGTACTTGTGGGTAGATGTGTATTATGACTTTATGTGCATAAATGTATGTATATGTGTAAGAATATGCATGTATGTGCACGTGCATGAATGTACATGTGAATGGGTACCTGTGTGTATTCATGCGTGTGTTTGGGGAAATACATGTGCATGTGTGTGTGGGCACAGATGTGTGGGTCTGTGCCTGTGTTTGCACATGTGTGTATGTGCATGTGTGTATATGTATGCATGCATGTGACTGTGTACTTGTGGGTAGATGTGTACTGTATGAGTGTAAGTGCATGTCTGTATGTATATGGATATGTGTGAGCATATGTACATACGTGGATGTGCATGAATGCACGTTTGAATATGTGCATGTGTGTATAGGAATATACATGTCTTTGCATAAATATGTGTGCATGTGTGCGTGTTTGCTCATGCATACGTGCACACATACATGTGGGCACAGATGTGTGGATAGACGCGTGTCTTTGGGTTTGCACATGTGTATATGTGCCTGTGTGCATATGCGTCTATGCATGTATGTGAATGTGTGTGCATGTGTGTCTATGCATGTATGAACGTGTGTGCATTTATGCACGTGTGCATGTGTACAACGTGTATGTGGGGGGTGCAGGTGTGTGCATGTGTTTGCATCTATATGTATTTGTACACGTGTGCATGTATATGTGTGCATGAGTGTGCACATGTGTATGTGTGCACACATGCTCTCAGCTCCCCAGTGAGAGCTGTGGGTTGTGCTAAACTTGTAGGGATGTTTCCTGTCTTCAGTGACCACCCGAAGCAGAGAGGATTAAGGAAATCTTCGTTTAACTACAGTCCCGTAAGACACACACACACCTGCTCTTACCAGGAATACACACTCACCTGACGGACAATGCTGAGGAGATGGCTGGTGCTGTTTCATGTCAGGTAACACAGGTCTTGGGTGGGCTCTGTGATGACTGATTTCATGCATTGCCTTCATGCACTGATTTCATGTATTTAACTGGCTGGGCTATGGTGCCCAGACATTTGGTCAAGCACCATTCTGGGTAGTTTGTGGATATCATAAACATCTGCAAATCAGTTGAGTTTAAGCAAAGGAGAGGACGCCTCACAATGTGGGTGGGCCTCGCCTCAGCAGGAGAAGGCCTTCATAGCAAACACTGACACTTCCCAGAGAAGAAGGAATTCCACTCCAGACTGCACCAGGGCAATCCTGCCTGAGTCTCCACCCTGCCCTGCAGATTTTAAGCTCAAGGCTGCAATGTCAACTCTTGTCCAGGTCTCCAACCTGCCAGCCAGCCTGCCAGTTTTGGACTTGCCCCGCCCCTACAATCCCAAGAGCCAGTTACTTAAACTAAACCTTTCTCTATGCATAGATCCTATCGGTCCTGTGTTTCTTGAGAACTGTGACTAATACAAAATTGACCGGTCTCAATGGCAGAGACTCTGGGCATTCTGAAACCAGGAAGAAATGCCAAGCTCCAGGAATGATCTTGGCTTCTCTCTCAGCTTGAGGCACTGGAAGGTCTTGCGGTCAATCAAAGCACAGACACTGCTGGCTGGTTTTTAAGGCTGCACCGAAGGAGGGAATTTATCCACTCAAGGGCAGAAGTTTCCCATCCAAAGAGGCTGCTTCTTTTTAGGGTGGCGGCCTCAGAGCCTGTGACGTCTTTGTTCCTGGGGAGTCTATCAGAGCCACCAAACAGAGTCCATCACAGACGTACACTGTGGAAAGGAGAGATGGCATCTCCTCGGACAAAACAACCCTTCCCAGTTCTGTAACTTCCATGGCGTTTCCAATGTCTACGTCGAACTGATCCAGGTGGCATCACCGCTGAGCCCGAGAGAACCTCCCTCTTTCCCTCCCTCTCTCTTATGCCCTTCTTCTTCCTCCTTCACTTCCTCTTCCTTTTTCTCTTTCTCCTCTTTTTCTCTCTCTATTCCTCTATTCCTCCTCCATCTTCTCCTCCTCCTCTTTCACTTTGTCCTCCTCCTTCTCTTTTCCCCCTTATTCCTCCTGTTTTTCTCTATCCCCCTCTCTCCCTTCCTCTTCCTCCTTTTTTATTTCTCCTTTTCTCTCTCTCTTCTTCCTCCTCCATCTTCTCCTCCTCTTTTTCCTTTTTCCCCTTATCCTCTTCTTTTCCCCTCTCTCTCCCTTTCTCTTCTCTGCCTTCTCTCCTTCTTTTTTTCTCTTCTTTTCTCCTCTTGCCTTTTCTCTCTAGTCGCTCTTTTTTCTCCTTCATCTTCTCTTCCTTCTCCTCCACCTCTTCCTCCTTTCTCCCTTATCCTCCTGCTGTTTTTCTATCTGTCTCTCTCCCTTCCTCTTCCTCCTTTGTTCCTCCTTTTTCTCATCATTTTCTCCCTCTTCTTCCTCCTCCACCTTCTCCTCCTCTTCTTTCTTCCCCTTATCCTCTTCTTTTCCTCTTTCTCTCTCTTTTCTTTCCTCTTCTCTCTTCTCTTCTTCCTCCTTTTCTTTCTCCCCTTCTTCCCTTTTCTCTTTACTCCTCCCTCTTTTTTTCCTCCTCCTTCATCTTCTCCTCCTCCTTCACTTCTTCCTTCTCCTCCTCCTTTTTCTCTTTCTATCCCTCTCTCTCTTCCTCTCCTCCTTGTCTTCCTCCTTTTATTTTTTCTCCTTTTCCT
>NW_012116010.1:1468589-1472208 GCF_000951035.1 Colobus angolensis palliatus | reverse complement strand
GAAATGAAAGTTGCCTTCTGAATACACAACACGGTCCTGTAAATCATGCTCCCTGTGGCTTAAATAACACATTCCGTTTTATCTACAGCTTTTTTTAAAAAATGACAATCTTTAGAGACTGGCAAGATGACAGAAGATGTATCAATGTGAACCCAAACCCAAGAATGCAGTGTGTTCTCTTTTAACACACACAAGGGAATCTTTGAAGTCCCAGACGTCCGCCGGGGGGGGCGGGGAGATGGTGCACAGCAACATTCATAGTAAAATCTGCATCAAGCCCCTCTTCAGTCCTCGAGACTGTTGGAGCTGCAAGCTACAGAAGCCACTTCAACTTCATTCAGTCCAATGAATGTCTATTAAATGCTCACCCACATTTTGCCAGCTCTTGGGGCAAAGGAAGACAGCTTTAGAAATAACCCCTGCTGCCTGGGAGCTTCCAATGGCCATGGGCAGTGGGTGGAGGGTGAGGCACAAGTGCAGGAAAAAAAAAAAAAAAAGATGAAACACACACAAAATAGAAGAGAAGATAGAGTTTCAAGGGTACTAAATAGAGCCACAAGCAATATAGTCAGAGAGAGGAGTGAATGGCTCCTAATTACATAATTACACAGCGCTTTACAGTGGAGAAAATGGTTTCCCACATATTCTGTCAGCAATGTTCACAACAATATTATGTGATATTATCATCCAGAATTAACAAATTAGAAAAATGAGAGGCATAGCAGGGAAGGAGAGGAGAAGGGAGCTGTTGCAGGAAATAGCCACAGGCTGATTCTTCCAGAGACCCCTCCCTCATCGTCTCCCTTCTTTCTCTGCTTTGGTATGATGAGCCCTGATCCATGCACACAGCTGGGTCCATGCACGTGCATTCAGCATCTCCGTCCCTGCCTTCACCCATGCACACAGCTGGCTCCATACACATGCATTGAGCATCTGCTGCCCTACCTTCATCCATGCACACAGCCTTGATCCATGTACACAGCCCTGATCCATGCACACATCCCTGATCCATGCACACAGCCTTGATCCATGCACACAGCCCTGATCCATGCACACAGCTAGACCCACACACATGCATTCAGCACCTCTGTCCCTACCTTCACCCATGCACACAGCCCGATCTATGCACACAGCCCTGATCCATGAACATAGCACCTCTCTCCCTGCCTTCACCCATACACACAGCGAGACCCATGCACATTCATTCAGCACCTCCCTCCCTGCCTTCACCCATGCACACAACCATGATCCATGCACACAGCCCTGATCCATGCACACAGCTGGACCCAGACACACAGGCACTCAGCACCTCCCTCCCTGCCTTCATCCACGCACACAGCCCTGATCCATGCACACAGCTAGACCCACACAAATGCAGTCAGCACCTCCCTCCCTGCCTTCACCCATGCACACAACCATGATCCATGCACACAGCCCTGATCCATGCACACAACCATGATCCATGCACACAGCCCTGATCCATGCACACAGCTGGCTCCATGCACATGCATTCAATATCTCCCTCCCTGCCTTCATTCATGTACACAGCCCGGATCCACACACACAGCCCTGATCCATGAACACAGCCCTGATCCACGCACACAGCCCTGATCCATGCACACAGCTGGACCCACACGCATGCACTCAGCACCTCCCTCCCTGCCTTCACCCATGCACACAGCCCTGATCCACGCACACAGCCCTGATCCACGCACACAGCCCCGATCCATGCACACAGCCCTGATCCATGCACACAGCCCTGATCCATGCACACAGCTAGACCCACACACATGCATTCAGCACCTCCCTCCCTGCCTTCCAGGCACAGAGCCCTGATCCACACACATAGTCCTGATCCAGGCACAGAGCCCTGATCCACGCACATAGTCCTGATCCAGGCACAGAGCCCTGATCCACGCACATAGTCCTGATCCAGGCACAGAGCCCTGATCCACGCACATAGTCCTGATCCAGGCACAGAGCCCTGATCCACGCACAGAGTCCTGATCCAGGCACAGAGCCCTGATCCACACACACAACTGTTGTAGGTTTTCTGCAGCAGTATTCAGAACAGCAAAGATATGCAACCACCCTAAGTGTCTGTCAGCAGAGGACAGGCTAAGATTAAAAAAAGTATAGTACAGTATATGCACACTGTGGAATATGATGCAGTCATATCAAAGAAGGAAATTGTGTCTTTTGCAGTGACGTGGACAAATACTGCGTGTTTCCACTTTTCATTTTATTATTTTACTTTTTATTTTTTGAGACAGAGTCTCGCTCTGTCGCCCAGGCTGGAGTGCAGTGGTGTGATCTCAGCTCACTGCAGCCTTCACCTCCTGGGTTCAAGCAATTCTCCTGCCTCAGCCTCCTGAGTAGCTGGGACTACAGGCGTATGCCATCACGCTGAGCTCATTTTTGTATTTTTTAGTAGAGACAGGGTTTTACCATATTGGTCAGGCTGGTCTTGCACTTGTGACCTCAGGTGATCCACCTGCCTCCGTCTCCCAAAGTGCTGGGATTACAGGTGTGAGCCACCACACTCGGCCTGTTTCCACTTTCTAAGGTCCCTTGAGTAGTCAGACTCATCAAGACAGAAAGCAGAATGGTGCTGCTAGGAGTGAGGAACAGCAGGGAAATTGGAAGCTGTATTTTAGTGGAAACAGAGCTTCAGTTTGAGAAGCAGGCCGTTGTCCTAACAAACTATTCAGATAATGAAAGAAATGCCCATCCCGCCATGTTCTCACTTGTCTGACTTTCAAGTGAGACTTCACCAGTGGGGTCTACACGGACACAGAGAATGGATTGACAATGAGGACCTTGAAAGGTGGGAGGTTGGCAGGAGGTGGAGGATGAAAAAAATCACCTGCGGGTATAGTATTCACTGCTGGGCTGATGGGTTCACTAGAAACCCAGACTTCTGCTGTGCAATGTCTCCATGCAAGAAATCTGCACCTGTATTCCTTGAATGTATAATAAATAAGCAAATCGGTAAATATATAAGTCAGGCCAGGCAGGGCACAGTGGCTCAGGCCTGTCATCTCAGCACTTTGGGAGGCCAAGGTGGGCAGATCACGACGTCAAGAGATCAAGACCATCCTGGCCAACATGGTGAAACCCCGTCTCTATTAAAAATATAAAAATTAGCTGGGCATGGTGGGACATGCCTGTAAATCCCAGCTACTTGGGAGGCTGAGGCAGGAGAATCGCTTGAACCCGGGAGGCAGGGGCTGTAGCGAGCCAAAATCATGCCACTGCACTCCAGCCTGGGCAACAGAGCATCTCAAAAAAAGAAAGAAAGAAATCTGTACCTGTACTCCTTACGTTTACAATAAATAAGGGAATCAATAAATACATAGGCCAGTTGGTGAGATGAGCCATTAAGATAAACAAAGCCTTGTGAAGGGAAAAGCAAGCACCCCGGCGAAGCCCTGTCTTTGGAGGTTTTGGCCCAGGCCTGAATGAAGCGAAGGAGAGGGACTGGTGGATACCTGGGGGAAGGACATGCGTGGGGGAGGAAACAGCCAGAGCCGAGGCTTGCATGTTGGAGGGAAGGGGTGAAGTCCCTGGTGGTTCCACCTGGAGCAATTTCTTTTTTTCTCTTTTTTTTTTTTTTTTT
>NW_012116010.1:1461207-1468149 GCF_000951035.1 Colobus angolensis palliatus | reverse complement strand
GGGGGGCTGGGTATGGTGTCTCATGCCTGTAATCTCAGCACTTTGGCAGGCTGAGGCAGGTGGCTCACTTGAGACTGTGAGTTCAAGGTCACATCCAAACCTATTGAAACCCTGTCTCTACTAAAAATATGAAAATTAGCCAGGCATAGTGGGACACACCTGAGGTCCCAGCTACTCAGAAGCCTGAGGCAGAACTGCTTGAACCCAGCAGGCGGAGGCTGCAGTGAGCCCAGCAGGCAGAGGTTGCAGTGAGCCGAGATCGCACCACTGCACTCCAGCCTGGGTGACAGAGCAAAGCTCCATCTTAAAAAATAAAACATAAAAAACCATTCCCAGCACCTGCATCCTTGACTTGATTAATTAACCCGTCACCCTCTCGGCACATCAATCCAAGTTCCAATCAACCCAAGACACATTTTCATTAGACTGCACGGTGGCTGCAAATACACGCTTAAGACAAGCAATGATACAAGTGGTCTGCTTCATGGTGAAGTGGGCACAGTCTACACTGCACATTTGTTCATTTTGACGGCAGGCCTGATCACATGATTTCAAAGTGGTCAGGATGTCCTGTACGGTGGAGCGGATACACTCAGCATTTACAATAGCTTTTTTTTTTTTTTTTTTTTTGAGGTGGAGTTTCGCTCTTGTTGCCCAGGCTGGAGTGCAGTGGCATGATCCCGGCTCACCACAATCTCCGCCCCTGGGTTCAAGCGATTCTCCTGTCTCGGCCTCCCAAGTAGCTGGGATGACAGGTGTCTGCCACTGCACCTGGCTAATTTTTGTATTTCTAGTAGAGATGGGGTTTCTCCATGTTGGCCAGGCTGGTCTCCAACTCCTGCCCTCAGGTGATCCACCTGCTTTGGCCTCCCCAAGTGTTGGGACTACAGGCATGAGTCACCGCACCGGGCCGATAGCTCTTTTTTGTAACAGCCATTGATCTTAAGACAATGAGGGTGGGAAGAGAGGTAAGAGTCACCTTCACTGGCTCCCTAGGAGGCGTATACATAATGGGGGTTACTGAGTTTCACTGATGAAGCTGTGAGGAGCTTCCTAGAGGTCTGAAGACCACACGTGCCCTCTGAAAGATTAATAAGCTACTCTCCTACCGAGCCTGAGACCACCTGCATGTCTCAGTGTGAGGAATGGCCTGAGGCATCTGTATACAGGACAAATCAAACCCCTCGTCTCTATAAATGCACAAACCATAATCCCAGCGCTGGGGGAGGCCACAGCAGGAGGATCGCTTGGGGCTAGGAACTGGAGACCAGGCTGAGCAACACAGCAAGACCCTGGCTCTACCGAAAAATGTGTAACAAATTAGCCAGGTGTGGTGGTGCATTCCTGTAGTCCCAGCTACTCAGGTGGTGGAGGGGGTGTCATTGTTGGAGTCCAGCAGGTTGAGGCTGCCGTGAGCTGTCATCGTGCCACTGCACTCCAGCCTGGGTGACAAGGTGAGATCCCATCTCAAAAACAAACCAACCAACCTCCTAGTTTTTCTTCAGGTGGTAACTGGTGGCCCAGGTGAGTGGCTGTGAAAGTGGAATTGAGTCCATGTGTTCTGATGAGACAGAGGATGGGGCTTCAGAGTGACATACAACTCTGCGCTCAGGTGATATGAAAGGTCACAGAGATATGTACGTCACACAGGTTCTCTCCAGGGACCACTGGGCAGGTCCTGCAAGGTTTGTCTTCCTTTTTTTTTGAGATAGAGTTTCGGGCTGGAGTGCGGTGGTGCAATCTCGGCTCACGGCAACCTCCGCCTCCTGGGTTCAAGCGCTTCTCCTGCCTCAGCCTCCCGAGTAGCTGGGATGACAGGCACACACCACCACGCTTGGCTCAATTTTTTTGCATTTTTTAATAGAGATGGTGTTTCACCATGTTTGCCAGGCTGGTCTTGAGCTTCTGACCTCAAGTCATCCACACACCTTGGCCTCCCAAAGTGCTGGGATGACAGGCATGAGCCACAGCACCCAGCTGATCTTCCAAGTCTTCATATACAATGCATGCATGCATACACACTAGTAAATAATACATACACAGCAATACAGAATTAGCATTATAAAGACAGCATCAAGCTACTGCTGCTGGATAGCCTTTTCTTTAAAATTCTTAGATTATTTTAGTTTCATTTCCAGGCTAATGCATATTCTGCTACTCTATAATTTTAAAGTTTCCATAATGTTGTCTCTTATATAAAGGCAGTGTGACTCAAGCAATGCCCCGTGGTTATTTTTAATCGAAATTTGCAGATGATGATCAAAGGATTAAAGAATGATTCATGTGGCTAAAGTTCCACTTTGCTTGTTAAATATTTAGGAAAAAAAAGATCAAGGCCAGCCATGGTGGCTCATGCCTGTCATCCCAGCACTTTGGGAGGCAGAGGTGGGAGAATCACCTGAGGCCAGGATTTCAAGGCTGCCACCAGGCATTGTCTCATAATCCCAGCACACAAGACCTCCCTGGGCGACCAGCAACATGTCGTCTCTACAAAAAAAAAAAAAAAAAAAAAAAAAGTAGCTGAACATAGTGGCAAGCACCTATAATTCCAGCTACTTGGGAGGCCTAGGTGGGAGGATCGCTTGAGGTCAGGAGTTGGAGACCAGCCTGGGCAACATAGGGAGACCCCATCTCTACAAATAATTAACTGGGCATGGTGATCTGTGCCTGTAGTACCAGCTACTTGGGAGGCCTAGGTGGGTGGATCACTTGAGGTCAGGAGTTTGAGACCAGCCTGGGCAACATGGTGAAACCCCGTCTCTACTAAAAATACAAAAATTAGCCGGGCGAGGTGGCGGGCGCCTGTAGTCCCAGCTACTCCTTGGGAGGCTGAGGCAGGGGAATGGCGTGAACCCGGGAGGCGGAGCTTGCAGTGAGCCGAGATCGTGCCACTGCACTCCAGCCTGGGCCACAGAGCCAGACTCCGTCTCAAAAAAAAAAAAAATTGAAAAAGAGAAAAACAGCAAATGCTCTCCTTGGATACCGAAGCCACTCTGAGGGATTCATGGGGGTTTTAGAAGCCTGGAATGTATCCAAATTGTGGTGTCTTGCTAGCGAAAACTTACTGCTTAATACAATAACTAATACTTTGAAATTCCTTGGCTTGAGGAACTAGAGATGCGAAGAACAATGGATGAGAAAGCAAACTGCAAAATAAGGGCGGTACAGTTGGGCGCAGTGGCTCACAGCTGTCATCCCAGCACTGTGGGAGGCTGAGGCGGGTGGATCACCCGAGGTCAGGAGTTCGAGATCAGCCTGGGTAACATGTTGCAACCCCATCCCTACTAAAAATACAACACTTAGCCAGGCATGGTGGTGGGCACCTGCAATCCCAGCTACTCGGGAGGCTGAGGCAGGAGAATCACTTGAATCCGGGAGGCAGAGGTTGCAGCGAGCTGAAATCATGCCACTGCACTCCAGCCTGGTGACACAGCGAGACTCTGTCTCAAAAAAAAGGTAAAAGAAAAAAAGAAATTCCATTGCTTGAGGAATTAGAGGTTTGAAGAACAACTGATAAGAAAGCCAACTGCAAAATAAGGGAAGGAATTAATTCCCTGAAAACGTCTGCGTTGGGGGCGGGCAGCTCATTTCATGAGAGACTTTCCGATGAAATCAAGAGCAATGCCAGGAGTCCAACAGGGAGAAAAGGAAATTTGTAACCAAGCATTAATTCCAAAACTTGACAAAATTGACAATTATCTAAAGGGAAAAGCTGTCTAAACTGACTCAGAAAGAGGTGGAAAACTTCAACCAAGCAATAGACGCCCATGGAATTTTGAAAGCCGAGTTAGAATCGCTCTTCTAAAAATTCCTCAACCCACACGGTTTTCAAGGCGCAAGGCGAATCGTGGCAGTGTTTCAAAAGCAGGTGCTTTTACAAATGCTAATTAGACGATTCTGCAAGGTAATGGGAAAAACAGAAAAGCTTCCCGAGGTTCTTTCTTTGTTTTGTAAACAAACTATTAAAACTTCAGAATCCCAATTTGAGATAGATAGGAAAGAAAGTAAATCTATAGCTCCCAGATACATATCACTGCAAAAGACCTCAAGGGGGACAGGCACAGTGGCTCACTTCTGTCATCCCAGCACTTTGGGAGACCAAAGCAGGCAGATTACTTGAGGCAGGTCGGGAGTTCGAGACCTGCCTGGCCAACGTGGTGAAACCCTGTCTTTACTAAAAATAGAAAAACCAGCCAGGCGTGGTGGTGCACACTTGTAGTCCCAGCTACTCAGGAGGTTGAGGCAGGAGAACTGCTTGAACCCGGGAGGCGGAGGTTGCTGTGAGCCGAGATCGTACCATGGCACTCCAGCCTGGGCGACAGAGCGAGACTCCATCTCAAACAAACAAAGAAAAAAACTCAAGGGAATGGCTGGGGCATGAAATCTTGTAGTGCTTAAGAAGACAACGCATCGTCACAACACAGATCACTGCAGAAACGTGGGACCATTCAGTTGCTGGATCTTAAAACCCAATACCCCAAAGTACGGTGCTTTATCCTGCGGAACTGAAGACGCCTCAAGATCTCCCTGACCTCCCCGTCCTGGGTCGTCTGTGTCTCCCGACGCACAGGATGAAGTTGTTCTCTGAAATTCCCTGAAGTCCGGACCCGCCAAAGAAGGAAAAATGACCAGTGGCCCCTTCCCTGAGTTTCCGAACCCACATCGCGGGAGGAAAGACTGATGTCTGTCAGCAGCCCCGCAGAGAATTCTCATAAACCACTGTCTGTTCTGCGGCCTCAACAGCCTCTGTCCCTGGACAGACTCATCCTAAACCATTATCTGAGGCCGGGCACGGTGGCTCACGCCTGTCATCCCAGCACTTTGGGAGGCCGAGGCGCGCGGATCACCTGAGGTCGGGAGTTCAAGACCAGCCTGGCCAACATGGCGAAACCCCATCTCTACTAAAAATACAACATTAGCCGGGTGTGGTGGCGGATGCCTGTAATCCCAGCTACTCCAGAGGCTGAGGCAGGAGAATCGCTTGAACCCGGCAGGCGGAGGTTGCACTGGGCAGAGGTCGCGCCGCTGCACTCCAGTCTGGGCAACAAAGCGCGAAACTCCATCTCAAAAGAAACAAGCAAACAAACAACAACAACAAAAAACATTATCTGTTTTTGGGCCACTGTACATGTTCAAACCCACTGACTTCCCTTAAAAATCATTTGCTGTTCCCTAAATTCGCCCCCAATTCCCCTAAGAAGAAGAGGACAAAAGCATGTGTACCCCCTTGTGCGATGGGGCAGTTCCTCGGACATTCTCCTCCATGTAAGAGAATACACTTGCCTGTCATTTCCTTTATTCATCTTTCAATAAGGGAAACTCTATGTTGGGCGTTGATTTTTCAGCAAACCTTCAAAAGGCAAAGGGGGATGTTTTTCCCTCGGCCTTTCCCTTCCCTACCACTGCATCCCCAAAGGGTCTCCAGCTCCTAAGAAGATTCAGTTATGGACACTACACAGCCACGCAGCGTCACCCACTGAGCTCGCAGGCAACCAAGGCTTTGGGGTGAGAATGTACCAATACAACACCGAATGCGAGCACCCCACAGCGCACACGCGGCCTGGAAGTGCTTGTGTCAGAGGTGTGTGAACCAGAGTGACTCCATCTTGGACAGGGGCAGGGTGAAATGAGGTGGAGACCTACTGGGCTGCGTTCCCGGACGGTGAAGGAGTTCTAAGTCACAGGATGAGATAAGAGGTTGGTACAAGGTACGGGTCATAAAGACCTTGCTGCTACAACACGCTGTAGTAAAGAAGTCGGCCAGAACCCACAAAAGCAAAATGGAGACGAGAATGGCCTCTGGCTGTCCTCACTGCTACACTCCCACCAGCACCATGACATTTACAAATGCCACGGCAACATCAGAAAGCTACCCTGTGTGGTCTAAAAAGGGGAGGCATGAATAATCCATCCCTTGTTTAGCATATCATCAAGAAATAACCACAAAAACGGGCCACCAGCAACCCTCAGGGCTGCTCTGTCTACGGAGCAGCCATTCTTTATTCCTCTACTTTCCTAATGAATGTGCTTTCGCTTTGCACCGCAGACTCCTCCTGAATTCTTTCTTGCGTGAGATCCAAGGACCCTCCCCTTGGGGTCCGCACTGGGAACCCTTTCCCGTAGCATCTTCACGTGTAGCCATGAATCAGAGAAGCAGAAGGGGCTTACCTTGAAAAGCAACCAGCTGAAAAGCTTCTTCACCAGGCGGGTGCCCCAGAACACATGCCGGTAGAGGTCTGTGTTGACCACGCCAGGGTCCACCACGTTGGCGGTCACGTGGCTTCCCTCGGCCGCCAGCAGCCGCTGGAGGTGGTAGGTGAACAGGACAAGCGCCAGCTTGCTCTGGGCGTACGCTGCGTGGGCTGAGTAGCAGGCACTGCGGGGCAAGCAGGAGAAGGTGTAAGAGACTGACGGCATATTCCCGCCTAAGTGCCTCATCCGCGCAGCATCTGTACCAGCGGCCGTGACTATAGGCAGCCACCTCCCCTGGACCCATGTGTGATCATGCCATCTCTTGGCCAGTTTTCCAATGCCTGCGGATTGTTCTAGTTCACCTTCTTACTACAAACTCATCCCTTAATTGTATTGGGGTCAGACATGTTAAATTATGTTACTCACTTTTTATTTTTATGTATTTTGAGACAAGAGTCTCACTGTGTCGCCCAGGCTGGAGTGCAGTGGTGCAATCTCGGCTCACTGCAACCTGCACCTGTCCAGTTCAAGCGATTCTCCTGCCTCAGCCTCCCCAGTAACTGGGACTACAGGCACCTGCCACCACACTCTGCTAATTTTTTGTATTTTCAGTAAAGACCGGAGTTTTACCATGCTGGCCAGGCTGGTCTCGAACTGCTGACCCCAAGTTATCCACCTGCTTCAGCCTCCCAAAGTGCTGGGATTACAGGCAGGAGCCACTGCACCTGGCTTTCCATGTGGTCTTGTTTT
>NW_012116010.1:1459330-1460412 GCF_000951035.1 Colobus angolensis palliatus | reverse complement strand
AGTTCAAGTCATTCTCCTGCCTCAGCCTCCCAAGTAGCTGGGACTACAGGCACCCACTACCACACCTGGCTAATTTTCTGTATTT
Source organism: Colobus angolensis palliatus (assembly GCF_000951035.1). Classification (NCBI taxonomy): domain Eukaryota; kingdom Metazoa; phylum Chordata; class Mammalia; order Primates; family Cercopithecidae; genus Colobus; species Colobus angolensis. The sequence continues at coordinate 1,460,327 of NW_012116010.1, read as the reverse complement.
TTAGTAGAGACGGGGTTTCACCGTGTTAGCCAGGATGTCTCGATCTCCTGACCTCGTGATTTGCCCGTCTCGGCCTCCCAAAGTGCTGGGATGACAGGCCTGAGCCACCGCACCCAGCCTTATTTTCTGAATTAACCACACGGTATGTGTATCCTGATGGAAGCTGCGAAAGGAAACTATCTTGGCCCTCCAAAATCAGGAAGCTCAAAGGAAAAGTCCAGCGGGAACCTGCTGAAGGCAAACCTGCCTTTCATTCTATTCAAAGTCATGCCTGTGCTCACTGAGACAGATGCATATCCGATCCCCTCCTCTGGGAAGGCTCATCAGAAATCCGAAAGAATGCAACCATCCGGGTCTCACCCACCTGTGACCTGGAAGCCCCCTCCCTGTTTCCAGTTGTCCCCACCTGTCAAGGACTCTACTTCTCCTTTAGATTTGAGATGGAGTTTCGCTCTCGTTACCCAGGTTGGAGTGCAGTGGCACAATCTCGGCTCCCTGCAACCTCTGCCTCCTGGGTTCAAGCCATCCTCCTGCCTCAGCCACCCGAGTAGCTGGGATTACCGGAGCCTGTCACCACGCCCAGCTAACTTGTTGTATTTTTAGTGGAGACGGGGTTTCACCATGTTGGCCAGGCTGGTCTTGATCTCCTGACCTCGGGTGATCCACCTGCCTCAGCCTCCCAAAGTGCTGGGATGACAGGTGTGAGCCACCGCGCCCAGCCCAACATAGTTCTTACCTATATTGATTGATGTCTCATGTCTCCCTAAAATGTATAAAACCAAGCTGTGGCTGGACGCAGTGGCTCGCGCCTATAATGCCAGCACTTTGGGAGGCCAAGGCGGGTGGATCACAAGGTCAGGAGTTTAAGACCGGGCTGGCCAACATGGCGAAACCCTGTCTCTACTAAGAAAAAATTAAAAAATTAGCCAGGCATGGTGGCATGTGCCTGTAGTCCCAGCTACTGGGGAGGCTGAGGCAGGAGAATGGCTTGAACCCG
>NW_012116010.1:1454703-1456740 GCF_000951035.1 Colobus angolensis palliatus | reverse complement strand
GAGGCGGAGACTGCAGTGAGCCGAGATTGCGCCACTGCACTCCAGCCTGGGCAACAGAGCGAGACTCCGTCTCAAAGAAAAATAAATAAATAAATTAAAAATTGATTGAAAAAGTCTTTTCTGGCTGGCTGCAGTGGGTCACGTGTCATCCCAGCAGCACTTTGGGAGGCGGAGGTGGGCACATCACCTGATTCCTTCAGGAGTTCGAAAGGGTTCTTGGATCTTGTGAGAAAGAACTCCGGGTGGGTCCACAGAGTCAAGTGAAAGCAAGTTTATTGGGAAAGTAGAGGAATAAAGAATGTGTCCTCCGTAGCCAGAGCAGCCCCGAGAGCTGCTGGTGGCCCATGTTTATGGTGATTTCTTGAGGATACACTAAACAAGGGGTGGATGACCCATGAGTTGTCTAGGAAAGGGGTCACAATTCCCGGACCTGAAGGTCCATCCCCACGTTCAGACCGCGTCGTGGCATCTGCACACCGTTTCTGAGCAGCCAATGCATTAGAATGAGCATCTCAGGACCAGAGAGGATGCCCAGAGGTCACTCTCATGGCCATCTTGGTTTTGGCGGAATGTGGCCGGCTTTACCGCCACCTGCTTTATCAGCAGGGTCTCTGTGACCTGTGTCTTGTGCTGACCTCCTCTCATCCTGTGACTTGGAATTGCCTCACCCACCCCCAGGGAAGGCAGCCCAGCCGGTCTCAGCCTCATCTTACCCAGCCCTTATTCAAGATGTCAGAGCTGCTCTGGTCCCAATGCCTCTGAAACATTTCGGGGATCGTTTTCTGAGCCCCAGCACTGTGATGTTAGCAAACGAGCTATGCTCCCATCTTCACATAACCGGAGACAGAGGGGATCACACGGCTGGGGAAGGTCGCCCCGGGGGAATCGCAACCTGAGCTGAGACTTTCTGAGATGTCCCCTGCCGTGGTCCAAAAGGCGTATTTGAATTGCTTGCATGAGGAGCAGTGACGCCCTCGTTTAACCCTCCAGGGGCTCCGTTCTGCCTCCAGCCGCTGTCTCATCACGCAGCCATGGGTAGCAGAAAGCCGCACGCCGAAATCTGACATTGGGCCTGTAAAAAATAAAGGTTCCTCTTCAAAGACTTTCCTCTCCACCTGATGAGGAATACATAGGAACCTCTCTGAGAAGCAAAAGGTATTCAGAGACCCGTGCTAACATTCGTAACTACCTGCTAGCCGTAATAAAGAAATCCATGTGCTTTACGTTCTGAGCTCCCACGATGTGGCCTAAATATCCACCCTGGCACGCTTATGCTGGTCCAAGCAAGCGTTAGGTCAGAGCTTCTTCCTCTTCCTTATTTGGGTCTGTTTTTACTTTTCCCACCATTCCACAAGTGACTTCCGCCTTCCTTTGTTCTCCTCTGCCTCTGCCTCTTTTAAAAAGTTCTAAGTTGCTGGCTGAGTGGGACAAATACAGAATGGGAGGGCCCATTCCAGTCCATGGAAAGTATAAAAATGGCCTTGCTGAGGAAATTAAATTTATGTTCAAGGGCTATTTATTTATGGCACCGGGGAACAAGAATTTCAAACAGGCCTGCAGTCGATCCGATTTTATTTTCTGCTGGAAAACCAACCTCAGGTCTACTGCCTTAGAAACAAATAAGGGCAGGTCAGCAAAGGCTGACAAGGGATTCCTTAGCCATGGAGACTTCGCAAAATAATGAACAATCGAAACATAACTTTTGGGGGTTGGGGTGGGGTAGGAGGGGACTGCAAAATGCTGACTACGTAATAAAGAGACTGGAAGAATTGGCCGGGTGTGGTGGCTCACACTTGTAATCCCAGCACTCCGGGATGCTGAGGTGGGTGGATCACCTGAGGTCACAAGTTCGAGACCAGCCTGGCCAACATGGGGAAACCCCGTCTCTACTGAAAATACAAAAATTAGCCGGGTGTGGGGGCGGGTGCCTGTAATCCCAGCTCATTGGGAGGCTGAGGCAGGAGAATGGCTTGAACCCGGGAAGTGGAGGTTGCAGTGAGCTGAGACTGTGCCATTGCACTCCAGCCTGGGTGACAA
>NW_012116010.1:1453442-1454653 GCF_000951035.1 Colobus angolensis palliatus | reverse complement strand
AGGAGAATGGCTTGAACCCGGGAAGTGGAGGTTGCAGTGAGCTGAGACTGTGCCATTGCACTCCAGCCTGGGTGACAAGAGCAAAAACTCTGTCTCAAAAAAATAAAAAAAATTTAAAAAATAATAAAAAATAAATAAATAGAAATTTAAGAGACTGGAAGAATTAAGACAAGGAAATTGCGTAGTTCAGAGCTCAAGTCCCCTCTTTGATCCAAGACAAACTGCCAACCCCCAATTACTGTCCAGATACCCTTTTAAGGCAAAGTTCTCCAATCCCCTCACCCGGGGGGAAGAGGAGAGTCCAGGAAACAGAAAGTTAGTAAGTTTAGAGAGGCAAACACTGGCTTTCCTGCTGGCATGAGCGTCTTTTAAATATCACCTACAAGCATTTGGTTCTGGATCTCCAGGATCTGATTGATGGGTAAGAGGAATGGTTACTTGAAAAAGCAGAAAATGCATCATCCAAAGGCAGATTTTTCCAAAGTAAATGGAGGGGTTGGTTCTGTAATTACGGTTTTACACAGTAGCGTGCATGGAGAAGAGACAACTAAGATTGTTTAAAAATACGGTGTGGGGGCAGGGGGAAAGTCCATACGTTTCTCTACGGGAGGTGAAGAAATAAATCCAAGAGCGGCATGGAGGTTCAGGAGAGAGTCCCAGGGTGGAGGTTAGGGATGAAGATATATCCACACCAGAAATGGGAAGGAATGAAAGCAGACACACAGGAAAACACACCCATTAAGGTTTGTAAATGAAACCCTAAGGACTGACAAAAATCGTTGGTATTAGGCCGGGCGTGGTGGCTCACGCCTGTCATCTGAGCACTTAGGGAGACTAAGGCAGGCAGGTCCCTTGAGTGCTGGAGTTCGAGACCAGCCTGGGCAGTAGAGTAAGACCTTATCGCTATAAAAAATACAAAAGAGTAGCTGGGTGGGGTAAAGCACACCTGTGGTCCCAGCTAGTTGCAAGGCTGAGGTGGGAGAAAATCATTGGAGCCTGGGAGGCGGACGTGGCAGTCAGCCGAGATGGCGCCACTGCACTCCAGCCTGGGCGAGACAGGGAGTCTCTGTCCAAAACAACACAACAAAACAAAAATCATTCAACCAGCTTTCTTGTTAAGAAACTGAAGAAAAACCACTTGCTGCTAAATCTGGATCTTACAAAAGGGTATTTGAGTTCTCCATTTCTCGCTGATTATATAAAGCATTACT
>NW_012116010.1:1440245-1449517 GCF_000951035.1 Colobus angolensis palliatus | reverse complement strand
AAGTCTCTGTTCGTATCCTTTGCCCACTTTTTGATGGGGTTGTACATTTTACTATAAAGACACACGTACACATATGTTTATTGTGGCAGTATTCACAGTAGTAAAGACTTGGCGTGCCTGGTCCTGCACACATTTTACATGCTAAGATGTAAAGGGAGAAAACCCACGAAAGTAAGGAAGTGAAGTAACCCCCTCGCTCCCTGGAGATCTTACACCATTACTCACGGCAGAGGTCCTAAAATCCCAATGCTTCTGTATGGCTGGCCCTAGCATGGCTCAGAGAACGCATGTGGCTGGTCCTGGTGTGGCTCAGAGAATCCACATGGCTGGTCCTGCTGTGACTCAGAGAACCCTCGTGGCTGGTGCTAATGTGGCTAAGAGAAACCACGTGGCTGGTCCAAAAGTGGCTTAGAGAGCTCACATGGCTGGTCCTAGTGTTGCTCATAGAACCCACTTGTCTGGTTCTAATGTGGCTTAGAGAACCCAAGTGGCTGCTCCTAGTGTGACTCAGAGAACCCTTGTGGCTGGTCCTAATGTGGTTTAGAGAATCCACGTGGCTGGTCTGAAAGTGGCTTCGAGAGCTCACATGGCTGGTCCTAGTGTGGCTCAAAGAACCCACTTGTCTGGTTCTAATGTGGCTTAGAGAACCCAAGTGGCTGCTCCTAGCGTGACTCGGAGAACCCACGTGTCTGGTCTTAATGTGGCTTAGAGAATCCATGTGGGGCGGGTCCAAGGGTGGCTCAGAGATCACATGGCTGGTCCTACTGTGGCTCCGAGAACCCACGTGGCTGGTCCTGGTGTGGCTGTGAGAATCCATGTGGCTGCCCTTAGTATGACTCAGAAAATCCATGTGTCTGGCCCTCCTGTGGCGCATAGAATCCATGTGGCTGGTCCTGGTGTGGCTGAGAGAATCCATGTGGCTGCCCTTAGTGTGATTCAGAGAATCCACGTGGCTGGCCCTAGTGTGGCTCAGAATTCACGTGGCTGGTTCTAGTGTGGCTCAGGAAATCCATGGTGGCTGGTTCTAGTGTGGCTCAGAGAATTCATGTGGCTGACCCTAGTGTGGCTCAGATCATCCACGTGTCTGCCCTTAGTACAACTCAGAGAATCCACAGTGGCTGGTCCTAGTGTGGCTCAGAGAATCCACACCGATGTTCCTGACAGAACACGGTGAAACCAAAACATCTGCAGGGCCGCACGGCCTCTGGAGGCTCTAGGGAAGGATCCTTGCTATCAATCACAAACATCTGCGATCAATCACAAATATATTGGCTCTTGAGCACTGGGCACCCGATTGTATTCCGTAACTCCAGCCTGTACCCTGACAAACGTCAACTCAATTTGGGGCATGTTACTTCTTGAACATGAAGCCACCACCTTCTACGACATGAGCAAGGTGATCGGTTCCATGCATCTACCCAAAGCTGTTGACAGCTTGTCACTACGCACAATGGATAAGCATGTCAAAAAATAAAATGTGCTTCGGCCACGTGGTCTCGCTGAATGTTAAGTCGGCAGACATCGTCACTTATTAACTAGCGCGGGGTCTCCTCAAGTTGAATCCACTTGCCACACTGCATGGCCAGCAACGACTGACTTCAGTGTTTGAAATTCACGGCACGTAGCAGGGTTTCTATCACAGGGGCGTCCTCACGCACGCAGAAAGAATCACTGCTCTTTCTACTGTGGCCTCACCCACCATGTATTTTACTTTATTTTGTTTTATTTGAGACGGAGTCTCGCTCTGTCGCCCAGGCTGGAGTGCAGTGGCGCGATCTTGGCTCAGTGCAACCTCCACCTCCCAGGTTCATGCGATTCTCCTGCCTCAGCCTCCCGAGTAGCTGGGAGGCTAATTGTGTGTTTTCTTAAGTGAAGGCGGGGTTTCACCGTGTTATCCAGGCTGGTCTTGACCTCCTGACCTCAGGTGATCCTCCCGCCTCGGCCTCCCAAAGTGCTGGGATTACAAGCGTGAGCCACTGTGCCTGGCCGGAGATGGAGTCTTTAAAGAGTGGATTCAGGTAAAATGAGGTCATAGGGTGGGTCCTGATCCAATGGGACTGAGGTCCTTATAAGAAGAGGAGATGAGGACACAGACACACACAGAGGGACGACCAAGGGAGGATACAGGGCAATGATGACATCTGCAAGCCCAGGAGAGAGGCCTCAGGAGGAACCAGCCCTGCCCACACCTGGATGTCAAACTTCCAGCCTCCAGGACTGTGGGAGAATAATGTTTGTTGTTTCTAATCTACCCAGTCTATGGTATTCGGGGTTAGCAACCTGAAATGGACTAAGACACCTCATAAGAAGAGGAAATGAGGACACAGACACACACATACACACGGATGACCCTGTGAGGACACAGGGAGAAGACAGCATCAACAAGCCCAGGAGAGCCACCTCAGGAGGAACCAGCCCTGCCCACACCGTGATCTCAGACTTCCAGCCTCCAGGACTGTGGGAGAATCAATGTCTGTTGTTTCTAAGCCACCCAGTCTATGGTATTCTGTGATAGCAGCCTGAAATGGACTAAGACATCTCATAAGAGGAGGAGATGAGGACACACACACAGAGGGACGACCACGTGAGGACACAGGGAGAAGACGGCGTCTCCAAGCCCAGGAGAGACGCCTCAGGAGGAACCAGCCCTGCCCACACCTTGATCTCAGACTTCCAGCCTCCAGGACTGTGGGAGCATCAATGTCTATTGTTTCTAAGCCACCCAGTCTATGGTATTCTGTGATAGCAGCCTGAGATGGACTAAGACACCTCATAAGAAGAGGAGATGAGGACACAGACACACACAGAGGGACGAGCCTGTGAGGACACAGGGAGAAGAAAGTGGTGTCCACGACCCAAGGAGAGAGACCTCAGGAGGAGTCAGCCCCACCCACACCTTGATCTGGGGCCTCTAGCCTCCAGGACTGTGGGAGAATCAATGTCTGCTGTTTAAGCCACTGGGTCCGTGGTATTTTATCACGGCAGCCCCAGCAAAGCAATGTTCTCTCCTTCAAGAGGTCAGTCCAAAGGTACGAATTATGAAAAAGGGGCATATTTGGAAAGAGTCAGTGCCATCAACAGTGAAGTTTCCAGAAAGCTCAGAGGCGGCATCTGTTAACACTGTCATTGTCCTCTGCAGAGTAATCAAGCAGAAATGAAATGTGGCTCAGGTGAATGCCTGTCATCAATATTCATTTTACATAATCAAACTGCTGAAGCGAAAGAGGAGAACAGGAAAAGAAAAGCAGTGTGGGTTGAATTGTACGTCTCAAAAAAACTAGGGGGAACTGGCTGGGCGCGGTGGCTCACGCCTATGGGTCATCCCAGCACTTTGGGAGGCCAAGGTGGGAGGATCACAAGGTCAGGAGATGGAGACCATTCTGGCCAACATGGTGAACCCCCGTCTCTACTAAAAATATAAAAAGTTAGCCAGGCGCGGTGGCGCGTCCCTGTAGTCCCAGCTGCTCAGGAGGCTGAGGCAGGAGAATCACTTGAACCCAGGAGGTGGAGGTTGCAGTGAGCCGAGATCACACCACTGTACTCCAGCCTGGGCGACAGAGCAAGACCCTGTCTCAAAAAACTAAACTAAACTAAACTAAACAAATACACAAAAAATGTTAGAGCCGGCTCTGAGCTGGCTCTGGGTCTCAAGGCCTTTGACTCTGAAGTTCCTTGATCTGCTTTGCAATCTGTATTACTTTCCTGGCACACTGTCTGAACAAATGAGCACAGACTGGATGGTTCAAAGTCACAGAAATTCCTCCAGTGAATGGATGACTTCTGGAGACCAGAAGTCTGAAATTCAGGAGGGGACAGGGTCGTGCTCTCTCTGGATGGTCTTCTAGAGGAGGAATCATTCCTGCCTCTCCCAGCTCCTGGGGGCTCCAGGCGTCCCTGGGCTTGTGGCCACATCACTGCAGTCTCTGCCTCTGTCTCCACGTGGCCTCCTCCTCTGCGTCTGCATCTCCTCTTCTGTGTCTTACAAGGGCACCTGTCATTGCATTTAGGGCCCTTCTTATATGTAGAATGGGGTCGGAATAGTTAACATTATGTGTTAACTTGACTGGATCATGGGGCGCCTAGATGTTTGACTGAACGTTACTCCAGGGTATCTGTGAGGGTGGAGGGGAGGATCCTTCCTGCCTCTCCAAGTCCCTGGGGGCTCCAGACATCCCTGGCTGTGTGGCCGCATCACTCCAGTCTCTGCCTCCATCTCCATGTGGCCTTCTCTGTATCTCTGTCTCCACATTTTCTACTTCTTTTTTTTTTGAGACAGAGTTTCGCTCTTGTTGCCCAGGCTGGAATGCAATGGCATGGTCCCAGCTCCACCTCCCGGGTTCAAGCAGTTCTCCTGCCTCAGCCTCCCGAGTAGCTGGGATTACAGGCGCGCACCACCACGCCCAGCTAATTTTTTGTATTTTTTAGGAGAGACGGGGTTTCATCCTATTGGTCAGGCTGATCTCGAACTCCTGACCTCAGGTGATCCGCCCACCTTGGCCTCCCAAAGTGCTGGGATGACAGGCGTGAGCCACTGCACCCAGCCATTTTCTACTTCTTGTAAGGCCACCCATCATATTGGACTAAGGTCCATCCTAATGATCTCATTTTCACTTAATTCCATCTACAAAGACCCTATTTCTAAATTAGGTCCCAGTTATAGGTATGTGGAGTTAGCATGTGGACATAACTCTTCAGATAAGAGTTAATGGTGGTCAGGTGAGGTGGCTCATGCCCGTAATCCCAGCATTTTGGGAGACCAAGGCAGGCAGATCGCTTGAGGTCAGGAGTTTGATTCCAGCCTGGCCAACGTGGTGAAGCCCCGTTTCTACTAAAAATACAGAAATTAGCTGGGTGTGGTGGTGCGCGCCTGTGATCCCAGCTACTCGGGAGGCTGAGGTGGGAGAATCATTGGAACCTGGGAGGCAGAGGTTGCAGTGAGCCGAGATCGCACCACTGCACTCCAGCCTGGGTAACAGAGTGAAACTTGTCTCTTTCCAAAAATAAAATAAAATAAGAGTGAATGGCCTATGAGCAATACCATCACAGTTTTTCTTTACTATCGAGGTGTTTTTATAGGAATGAAAACTCTTGTTAATTGCACTTGGTGATATATGCTTCCTCAGCTTTCTTAGGTGATAATGAGACTCAATTCTTATTAACGCTGCATGAATCCGCTTTGCAGCATCTGAATTGTTTAGGAAGTAGCTGCCATTTCTGTTGGGTGGGGTTGTTCTGGATGTGATCTGCTTATCTTCATTATGTAAAATAGAGATCACGGCCGGGCATGGTGGCTCACACCTGTAATCCACACACTTTGGGAGGCCGACACAGGAGGCTCCTGAGGTCAGGAGTTCAAGACCAGCCTGGCCAACGTGGCGAAATCCTGTCTTTACTACAAGTACAAAAATTAACCAGACGTGGTGGTGCGCGCCTGTAGTCCCAACTACTTTGGAGGCTGAGGCGGGACAATCACTTGAACCCGGGAGGCGGAGGTTGCAGTGAGCCGAGATCACACCACTGCACTCCAGTCTGGGGGACAGAGTGAGACTCCATCTCAAAAAAAAAAAAATGAATACATAAAACAGAGATTGCTTTGATAAACAATATCAACCCCAAAGTGCACTCTCAGAATAACAGACAGGTGGCCCTCCACCAGTGCTGCACGAGGAAGGGGTGCTCCTGTGTGTCTTTGGTGAGCAGCAATACCTGCCAAGGAGGTCGCATTTCCCAGGTTCTCCATCCCATGCCTTGCCTTGCTCAGTGAGTCAGGTCTGCAGCAAGTGCTGCTGGCTGTGCCAAGACTCCTCGTTCCCTCCTCCCTTCTGCCAGGCCCTCCTGTACAGCAGGCACCACACACATACGTGGAGCCCCGAGTGGGTGTCCAACGTGCCCAGCTCAGCCTGAGGCCTGGGGTTAGGGCAGCCGGTCATGGCAGGGCACACACACCTTACCTGTGCACACCGGCACACACAGCTCACTTGTGCACACTGGCACACACTCACCTCACCTGTGTACATGGGCACGCACACCTCACCTGTGCACACCTCACCTGTGCACACGGGCACGCACACCTCACCTGCACACACGGGCACGCACACCTCACCTGCGCACACCTCACCTGTGCACACGGGCACACACATCTCACCTGTACACACAGGCATGCACACCTCACCTGTACACACTGGCACGTGCACATGCCCTTGCTTCTTCAGAGCACTAGGAAGGAGAAGCAGCCCCTCCCGGCCATAGGCCCTGCTCTCCATGTCATCCTCTCACCTGCCCTTCCCTGCACAGCCCAGGGCTTCCTCAGCTGCCCAGAGAAGACGAAGTTCTGGCCAGCCACGCTTCTTCCCTCCCACGACCGGCAGGGTTCACACTTTATGCAGGATCCCATCGAGGCCGTCTCCCTCATCCCCACACCCTTCAGCAGAGAAGCTCACAGGCACAAGAGCTCAATCTGACAAAACAGATGGGCCAAGATATCTTAGGAGGTCCCCCCGGCCCTCCCTTCCTTCCATCCTGCCCCTCACTGTGCAGGGAAATGAAAACTGTTAGGAGCTGGCAGGGCCTGTGCCCCTGGGCTCACCTCCTCGCAGTCCTGAGGGTACTCCAGGGCCGGGGCATGGGGAGGGCGCCCACCCTGCTGTACGTTCCAGAGGCTGGCCCCAAAATCTGATGCCGGCATGGCCAAGCAGCCAGGTCTTTCTGACTGTGGCGTTAACACTTTGTGACCTTTGGGCTGCAGAGAAATTCAAAGGCAAGTCCTACTGTGTGTGCTCTGAGTGTTTCCGTCTCCAAATTCCTACACGGAAATCCTCATTCCCAGTGAGATGGTGTTAGGAGGTGCGGCCCTTGGGAGGTGATGAGGTCACGATGGTGGAGACTCAAGAAGGGAATCAGTGCCCTTATCAAAGGGACTCCAGAGAGCTTCCTCGCCCCTTCCGCAGCCTGACGACACAGCGAGAAGGTGTTGTCTGTGAACCAGGAAGTGGGTTCTCGCCAGACCCTGGCACACTTCCATCTTGGACTTCCAGCCTCCAGAACCGTGAAACGTAAATGTGTGCTGTTTATAAGCCACCCAGACTATGGAATTTTTCTTTTTTTTTTTTTGAGATGGAGTTTTGCTGTTGTGGCTCAGGCTGGAGTGCAGTGCCACGATCTTGGCTCACCACAACCTCCGCCTCCCGAGTTCAAGCGATTCTCCTGCCTCAGCCTCCCAAGTAGCTGGGACCACAGGCATGTGCCACCACGCCTGGCCAATGTTGTATCTTTAGTAGAGAATGGGTTTTACCATGTTGGCCAGGCTGGTCTTGAACTCCTGACCTCAGGTGATCCACATGCCTCAGCCTCCCAAACTGCTGGGATTACAGGTGTGAGCCATCGCGCTCGGCCTGCTGCAATTTTTCTTATATCAGCTTAAACAAACTAAGATGACTACTCCCATAGAGGAATTGTTTTTATCCTTAAGATGGGGTTAGGAGGAATTCACAAGAGAGACCTGTTGATGGACAGACAGTACACTGCGTGTCTCGACAGGAGTCCACACCAATGCCGCCTGCAGATGTAGTGCCTGACATTCCCATGGGGGGCACAACGGAAGGTTTAAATACATCTGTTATCCTTTTCTATGTCTGACCTCTGTGTTTCTTGTCCCTTCTAAAAACTAAAATAACAATACCACGGCACATTGCTAAGTCTACCAAGGACAGCAAATGGCTGGGGATGTACATATCCCAGAGCACTGCACCCAGAGCACCTGTGCCCAGCAGACACAGACAGCACCACGCCCAGAGCACCTGTGCCCAGCAGATGCAGGGAGTACCGTGCCCAGAGCATCAGTGCCCAGGAGACACAGAGAGCACCGTGCCCAGAGCACCTGTGCCCAGCAGATACAGAGAGCACCGTACCCAGAGCATGATGCTCAGGAGATGCAAGGAGCACTGTTCCCAGAGCCCCAGTGTCCAGCAGACGCAGGGAGCACTATGCCCTGAACACCAGTGGGCAGCAAATGCAGGGGGTGCTGTGCCCACAGCACCCGTGCCAAGCAGACTCCAGGGAGCACCACAGCCAAAGCACCTGTGCCCAGCAGATGCAGGGAGCACTGTCCCCAGAGCACCAGTGTCCAGCAGACCCAGGAAACACTGTCCCCAGAGCACCAATGCTCAGAAGACACAGGGAGCACTGTCCCCAGAGCACCAATGCTCAGCAGACTCAGAGAGCACAGTCCCCAAAGCACCAGTGCACAGCAGACGCAGGGAGGACTGTCCCCACTCCCAGAGCACCAGTGCACAACAGAGACAGGGAGCACAGTCCCCAGAACACCAGTGTCCAGCAGACACAGGGAGCACAGTCCCCAGAGCACCAGTGCTCAGCAGACTCAGGGAGCACTGTCCCCAGAGCGCCAGTGCACAGCAGACACAGGGAGCACTCTCCCCAGAGCACCAGTGCACAGCAGACACAGGGAGCACTGTCCCCAGAGCATCAGTGTCCAGCAGACGCAGGGAGCACTCTCCCCAGAGCACCAGTGCCCAGCAGACGCAGGGAGCACTGTCCCCAGAGCACCAGTGCCCAGCAGACGCAGGGAGCACTGTCCCCAGAGCACCAGTGCACAGCAGACGCAGGGAGCACTGTCCCCAGAGCACCAATGCACAGCAGACGCAGGGAGCACTGTCCCCAGAGCACCAGTGTCCAGCAGATGCTGGGCGCACCACGCCCCACAGACAGAGGGAGATGAGTAACCTTTAACCCACCTGGGATACTGTTATGATTATTCACAGGGCGCACCCACCTGCTCTGAAGGTCGTCCATGTTCAGCTCAGCGACGTAATGGGTGGCGGAGGAGACGGTGACCACCCTCGCACTGTGGCCAGGGGACCCGGACTCTCTCAGCGTATCCAGGAGAAGGTTGGTCAGCAGGAAGTGCCCCAGGTAGTTCAGGCCGAAATGTTCTTCGAATCCGTCTCTGGTTTTCCTCTGAGGGACCATCATCACCCCAGCTGGACAAAAGAGAATATCAGAAGGAGTGAGACTGGGGAGACAGTGGAGAAATCTCACAGACGGATTCCTGGGAGAGTATCAGAAGGAGTTAGATTGGGGAGACAGTGGAGAAATCTCACAGACGGATTCCTGGGAGAATATCAGAAGGAGTGAGACTGGGAAGACAGTGGAGAAATCTCACAGACAGATTCCTGGGAGAGTATCAGAAGGAGTGAGACTGGGGAGACAGTGGAGAAATCTCACAGACGGATTCCTGGGAGAATATCAGAAGGAGT
>NW_012116010.1:1435118-1440154 GCF_000951035.1 Colobus angolensis palliatus | reverse complement strand
CCTGGGAGAGTATCAGAAGGAGTTACATTGGGGAGACAGTGGAGAAATCTCACACACGGATTCCTGGGAGAGTATCAGAAGGAGTTAGATTGGGGAGACAGTGGAGAAATCTCACAGATAGATTCCTGGGATGCGCAAATGGCCCAGGACATTGGAGGGTGGGATGTAGAGCTGGCAGCCATGTCTTCCTCCTGGGCCTCTGTCTCCTGCTTTAGGTGTCGTGGGGAAGATTCTAGAACATCACTGAAGTCCCTTCCTGCCTTCTGTCTCTGCACCTCTGTGCCTTGACTTTAAAAATAACCACAGGCTGGGTGCGGTGGGGTGTGGTGGCTCACGCCTGTCACCCCAGCACTTTGGGAGGCCGAGGCGGGTGGATCACCTGAGGTCAGGAGTTCAAGACCATCCTGGCGGCTGGGCGCGGTGGCTCAAGCCTGTAATCCCAGCACTTTGGGAGGCCGAGACGGGCGGATCACGAGGTTAGGAGATCGAGACCATCCTGGCTAACATGGTGAAACCCCGTCTCTACTAAAAAATACAAAAACTAGCCGGGCGCGGTAGCGGGCGCCTGTAGTCCCAGCTACTCAGGAGGCTGAGGCAGGAGAATGGCGCAAACCAGGGAGGCGGAGCTTGCAGTGAGCTGAGATCCAGCCACTGCACTCCGGTCTGGGGGACGGAGCGAGACTCCGCCTCAAAAAAAAAAAAAGACCATCCTGGCTAACATGGTGAAACCCCATCTCTACCAAAAAACTACAAAATTAGCCAAGCGTCGTGGCAGGTGTCTGTAATCCGAGCTACTCAAGAGGCTGAGGCAGGAGAATGGCTTGAACCTCAGAGGTGGAAGTTACAGTGAGCCGAGATCATGCCACTGCACTCCAGCCTGGCAACAGAGCGAGACTCCGTCTCAAAAATAAATAAATAAATAAAATAAAGAAAAATAATAACCATAATGATAACACAGCAACACACACAAGACAGTGAGAATCTTCCAAGTCACCAAAGGGGGTCCCCTGGACAATTAATTATTCTGGGTGGCCGGATGCAGTGGCTCATACATGTAATCCCAGTGTTTGGGTAGGTGAGTAGGGCAGATCGCTTGAGGTCAGGAGTTTGAGATCAGTCTGGGCACCATAGTGAAACCCTGTCTTTACCAAAAATAAAAAAAATTAGCTGGGTGTGGTGGTGCGTGCCTGTACTCCCAGCTACTCGGGGAGGCTGAGGCGGGAGGATTGCTTGAGCCCAAGAGGCGGAGGTTGCAATGAGCTGAGATAGTGCCACTGCATCCCAGCCTGGGCAACAGACATCCTGTCTCCCTTCCCGGCCCCCCCACAAAAGAATTCTGGACAAGAATAGCTGCTATGGCACCCACTCTTCACTGAGTGCCCCACAAACAAATTGCTCAGATGTCCTTTGAGAAATGCTGACCTCAGTATAAACATGGCCTGTCCTCACCCCTAGACCACAGGGCAGCCCTGTCGGTCACGATTCTATAAACATCATCACCACCGCAGGTTCTGTGCTTGACACGTTCTATCTCCCAGGCACAGAACACCCCCACCCGTCAGGCTAACCCCGGCTGAGTGCCTGCTCCCAAGTCCTTGCTGTGGGGGCCTGACGTCAAACGTCACTTGTCCTAGAAACACACACGAACTATATCATCTTGTACTTAGAGCAGACCAGCTCGCTTGGGTATTAATGCCAATGTGTGTATGTATTTATATGTACATGGATAACGTAGATGTGTATACACAGACATGTTATATATGTATCTGGAATTCTGTATCTACACGTAAACTGTACATGCAAATACAGGCACATATATTCATATACATATATGCATACGCATTTGTGTATGTGTTTATATAGGTATACAAGGGTATATAACTGCATATATGCACAATTCAAAGATATATACCTATGGAGATATGTGTTAGCATGTACATATGTGTTCACGTCTTTACATGCAGAGATGAATTTTCAAATGCCTATAAATTTGTGCATATTTTCTTTACATATGCTGTATGCACATGTGTGTACGAGTTTGCATGTGTCCACATTTATTCCCATGTGTATACAGGTACATACGCATTTACATCTTTGCATGTGTATCTGCATACAGTGTATGTATATATTACGTTTCTATTTGAATTGTATGATCGCAAGTATTTGCATATGCTCACACACCTACATACACGCAACGTTTGTCATTACTTGTACATTGGAAGGTCCACATGTATTGCGTGCATGAACATGCACTTTGATCTGTGGAATCCCATAGTTTTTGCATTTGTGCACATATTTGCATTTGCAAATGCATTTGAGGTGCACGATTAATACACACCCACACAAATCCATTTGCATATGGACACGTGTTTGTGTTCAAAGACGTATTTCAATATGGAGCTATATTGATATTTGTAGATCTGTTTCTCTATTTGTATATCTATGTGTCTGCAAGTGTACATATTTTTCTATGCATAGGCATTTGTATATGTGCTTGTGTTTGCGTGTATTTTATATGGTGCTATCTATACATATATGTAGGTCTAGCATTTCTCTAAGTATTTGTATATGTACATCTGCATAGTGTACATCTTTTTCTATGCACATGCATTTGTATATGTGCTTGTGTTTGTGTGTATTTCATATGGAGCTATCTATACATATATGCAGGTCTAGCATTTCTCTATGTGTTTGTATATGTTGAGGTGTATCTGTAAGTGTATGTATTTTTTGAGGTATATGCATTTGTATATGTGCTTGCTTTGTGTGTATTGTAATATCCGTACGTATTTGTGTCTCTGTGCGTGGACCCATTTCCCTATGAACTCTCTGATGTGTGTGCATTTGTGTACATGCCTGTGTTTGTGCACACAATCTTTCCAGTTGTATTTTACGAACACTCAAAACCAAAGCTGGCTCCTCCCAGACTCAGCATTCCCAAGAACCAAGCAGGAGTCACGTGGCCTTATCGACCCAGCTGTGGAAGACCTACAGAGTTGCCACCGCTGCCCCATTCTAGGAATGACAAGACAGTTAATGAGGACAGCCGAGATTCAAGAGGGAGCAGGGACTCCAGCTCCCAAAGAGACGAGTGTGAAAAGAATGTGCAGGCCTGTTTTACAGCCTCTCGAACCCGCCTTTCAGAACTTTGGATGCACAGTCCGCACTGGATGCTCCATGGCAGGGAGGGCCCACAAAAGACGCAGCAGTGGGTCCCACGGCTTTACACGTCCCTGGCCCCAGTGGAGGCTGGACAACTGTGAGGTCCTTGAGGAAAAACCAACGTCTTATTCTGGCTGTAGCCTCCACAGTGCAAATATAGTGCTTTGGGTACAGCAAGGGGAAAATAAAAAGTAAACGTGGATAGAGGTCCATTGCTGCTCTGGGGAGGTGAAGCCAGCTGGACTTCCTGGGTGAACTTTTCTGTCTAGCTAAAGGATTGTAAATGCACCAATCAGCACTCTGTAAAATGGACCAATCAGCAGGATGTGGGTGGGGCCAAATAAGTGACTACAAGATGGCCATCGGAGACGGCAGCGGCAACCCAGGTGGCCTGCCACGGCCTGGAAGCTTTGTTCTTAACCTCTTCACAATACATCTTGCTGCTGCTCACTCTCTGGGTCCGCACTACCTTTATGAGCTGTAACACTGCGAAGGTCTGCGGCTTCACTCCTGAAGTCAGCCAGACCGAGAACCCACCGGAAGGAATAAATTCTGGACATACTTTCACAGAGAATGGTGGCAGGGGAGGGGACCGCCATGCCACTCCGGGCCTGTGGCCTGCCGAAATTCTCGGAGAAATGAGCAGACAGTTCAGGTGCAGTCCTTCCTTCTCACCTGCACACACTTTCCAGCCAGACGCAGTGCTTCTCCCCTCCTACGAGTATCTAGCTCTCAAAAAAAAAAAAAAAAAAAAACAACTTCCAGGATATAGAGAACTTACTCCCTGACCTTATGCCTGTAAAACATCAGGAGTATAAACCAACCGGGAGGGGTCCAATATCAATTACAAGACACATGTGTATTAAACATTCAACAAAATGTACATTCAACACTCCTGCAGTCCTCAAAGCCCATCTAACAAAACACCTCTGAGAAGCATGTCAGAGCTCACCTTAGGAGTTATCCAGAAAAAAAGCCCGGCCCGGTGGGTCATGCCTGTAATCCTCCCAGCACTTTCGGAGGGCAAAGCAGGCAGATCACTTGAGGTCAGGAGTTTGAGACCAGCTTGGCCAACATGCTGAAACCCTGTCTCTACTAAAAATACAAAAAAAAAAAAAAAAAAATAGCCGGGCACGATGGCGGGCGCCTGTAAGTAATCTCAGCTACTCAGGAGGCTGAGGCAGGAGAATCACTTGAACCTGGGAGGCAGAGGTTGCAGTGAGCCGAGATCACACCACTGCACTCCAGCCTGGGTGACAGAATGACAGTCTGTCTCAAAAACAAACAAACAAAAACCAACAACAAAAAAACAAAAACACCAGAATAGGTTGCTGTGGGCGGATGGGAAGCTTTGCATTTTGATGAACTATAAACATCTCTTTCATGATGCCATTTTCCTCATATTTTATTTGATGTGAAGAATCTGGAGACACACAGCTCAATCTGTGCCTGAAGTGTCATAAATTCCCAGCTTAGGCGAGACGAGCTCATCGTGAACACCTGGCTTACGCAGGCATCATTTTGAAAGGCAGCTTCGGGGGGCTATAAAGCAGGCCTGAAAATTCTTTTGACAGTCGTCTCTTTGGGAGCTAGAGTGTATGCCCCCTCCCTTGAATGTCGGTCATGCTCATTAACTTTCTTGTTAATTCTTTCGTAGAATGCCACAGTGGTGTAAACACTGCATGACTTTCAAAGTTGGATCAGTAAGGTCACGTGCCCCCTGCTTGGTTCTTGGGAATGCCGAGTCTGGGAGGAGCCAGCTTTGGTTTAAGAAGGCTGAGCAGGGCTGGGCGCAGTGGCTCAAGCCTGTAATCCCAGCACTTTGGGAGGCCGAGACGGGCGGATCACGAGGTCAGGAGATCGAGACCATCCTG
>NW_012116010.1:1433404-1434898 GCF_000951035.1 Colobus angolensis palliatus | reverse complement strand
AAAAAAAAAAAAAAGAAGGCTGAGCACCTTCAGCCTGACACGCTGGAGAGGCCACAGGTACCTGCTCTTGTTGGCCCTCCCAGCTGAGCCCAGGTGACAGGCTGTACCAGCTTCCTGCCACCAGAGAAAGCCATCCTGGACATCCAACCCGGTCAAGCCTTCAGATAGTCAGCCCCAGCTGCAGCCTCACAGGACACCCCCAGGCAGAGCTGCCCACATTCCTGTGCCCCGAAAAAAAGTGAATTAGTACAAGCTGTATAGAAAGCAGCATGGAGGTTCCTCAAAGAACTAAAAGCAGATCATTCGCTGGATCCAGCAATCCCAGTCCTGGGTATCTACCCAAAGGAAGAGAAGTCCTTATATCGAAAAGACGCCTGCAGGCCAGGCATGATGGCTCATGCCTGTCATCCCAGCACTTTGGGAGGCCGAGGCGGGCAGATCGCCTGAGGTCAGGAGTTCCAGACCAGTCTGGGCAACATGGCGAAACCCCGTCTCTACTAAAAATACAAAAATTAGCCAGGTGTGGTGCCACATACCTGTAATCCCAAATGCTTGGAAGGTTGAGGTAGGAGAATTGCTTGAACCTGGGAGACAGAGGTTGCAGTGAGCCGAGATCGCACCACTGCACTCCAGCCTCGGTGACAGAGTGAGACTCTCTCTCAAAATAAATAAATAAATAAAATAATCAAACAAAACCAAACAAAACAACACCTGTCTGTTTCTTGCAGCACAACTCACAATTGCAAACAAACGGAATCAACCTAAGTACCATGGAGTACTGGATAAAGAAAATGGAATGGAATACTGCCGAGCCATCAAAAAGAATGGAATCGTGTCTTTGACAGTGACTTGGATAGAACTGGAGGTTCTTATCCTACGTGCAGTCACTCCAGAACAGAAAAGCAAATACCACATGTTCTCCCTTATAAGTGGGCGCTAAGCTCTGGGTATGCTTCTGGTATGGAGGGGGCATACGGAATAGAGGAATACATATTAGAGCCTGAGGGTGAGGCGGTGAGTGAACCTGTCACCCAGGAAACGGCCATGGCACCCAACAGGTGGTTTTTCATCCCCTGCCTCCCTCCCCCTACTTTCTAGCGGCCAAAAGTTTCTGCTCTTCCCATCTTTGTGTCCATGAGTACCTGCTGTGTACGTTCCAGGTGTTAAGTCAGAACATGCAGTAAACTTGCTTTTCTGTTTCTGTGCTCGTTCTCTTAGGAGAATGGCTTGCAGCTCTGAGCAAATTCTTGGTGACAACAGCGTTGTTGGGAAGGGATCCTTCCCAAGAGCAGAGGGGACAGTGCTGCTGTGCAGGCAGGTGATGACCTCTGCTCCAGAGGAATCCGAGCCATGCCAGGGACTCGCCTGGCGGGTAAGCTGTGTGCGAATTCCTGCACCGTGGTGAACGCACCAGGCATGCGCAGGGGCCCTGGATGCTGGTAATTCATCATTAGTGAGCTGCTGAGAGTAATTACATTTATTTCTATTTTATTA
>NW_012116010.1:1431241-1432514 GCF_000951035.1 Colobus angolensis palliatus | reverse complement strand
CACCCGCAACCGCACCCGGCTAATTTTTTGTATTTTTAGTAGAGATGGGGTTTCACCGTGGTCTCGATCTCCTGACCTTGTGATCCGCCCGCCTCGGCCTCCCAAAGTGCTGGAATTGCAGGTGTGAGCCACCACGCCCAGCCATGCACCCACATTTTAAACCACAGTGTCATGGAGACGTTTCTAGGCAGCACACCCACCTCAAACGCTGATTATTTACGGAACACAAGCCTGACAGATGCTGAAGGAGAAATTGTTTTGTTGTTGAGTTCTTTGCCAATGGCTTTAGGTATTAATTTTCCTCTTCCTATGTAAGCAGAGCGTTGAAAGACCAGATTGGTGCCAGGTAGAGAGAGGGGATGGGTGCCTGAGATGCCTGTTAGGAGAGGCCATTATCGTGGCCCAGGAAGAGATGATGGTGCCCCAGAGGAGAGATAGACACAAGTCAGAAATGCAGAATTGAGTATCAGTTAGACAATCCATGGCAAATTCAAATGCCTGTAGGCTTTTGTATGTGTTTTAAATTTTCCATCATCATATTTTTTTGGCATCAATACAATTCTATTTATTTATTTTTGTCAAGTAATGTTTTTCTTTTAAATCAAAGACATGTAGAAAAGAGGTGCACAGGGCTGGGCACGGTGACTCACACCTGTAATCCCAGCACTCTGGGAGGCCGAGGCAGGCGGATCACCTGAGGTCAGGAGTTTGAGACCAGCCTGGCCAACTTGGTGAAACCCCATCTCTACTAAAAATACAAAATAAAAAAAATTGCTGGGCATGGTGGCAGGCACCTATAATCTCAGCTACTTGGGAGGCTGAGACAGGAGAATTGCTGGAACCTGGGAGGTGGAGGTTGCCATGAGCCGAGATCGTGCCACTGCACTCCAACCCCAGCTGACAACAGCGAAACTCCGTCTCAAAAAACATAAAGGCGCAGAGATCATGAGGGAAATCTCAATGCAATCATACAAAGTCAGCACTCCCCCGTCTCAGGGGGTGCCTCCCACATCTGCACCCCATAAGCCCTTTTCTGACCCAAAATTAATTATCACATTCCCCTAAGGTAACTATGATTCCAATTTCTATTACCATAGATTTAATTTGCCTGTTTTTTCCGGGAGGCGGAGGTTGCAGTGAGAAGAGGTTGTACCACTGCACTCCAGCCTGGGCGACAGAGCAAGGCTCTGTCTCAAAAAAATAAAAAAATAGGCCGGGCGCGGTGGCTCAAGCCTGTCATCCCAGCACTTTGGGAGGCCGAGGCGGGCAGATC
>NW_012116010.1:1425396-1426421 GCF_000951035.1 Colobus angolensis palliatus | reverse complement strand
CGACAGAGCGAGATTCCGTCTCAAAAAATAAAAAATAAAATAAAAAAATAAAATAAAAAATAAATAAAACAATAATTTGCCTTTTCTTTTAATTTTTATTATTTTATTTTTTCAATACGGAGTCTCGCCCTGCCACTAGGCTGGAATGCAGTGGCACAATCTCAGCTCACTGCAGCCTCCGCCTCCCAGGTTCCAGCAATTCTCCTGCCTCAACCTCCTGAGTAGCTGGGATTACAGGTGCCCACCACCACACCCAACTAATTTTTGTATTTTTAGTAGAGATGGGATTTCACTGTGTTGGGCAGGATGGTCTCGAACTCCTGACCTCGTGATCCATCCACAGCGGCCTCCCAAAGTGCTGGGATGACAGGCGTGAGTCACCGTGCCTGGCCTGTTTCTTAAAATTGCAAGTTTTTTTTGAAACCAGCGGTTTTTGGCTACATGGATACATTCTTTTGTGGTGACTTCTGAGATTCTGGTGCACAAGCTTTAATCATCAGTGAATATACTGAGGTTTCACTGCGATTTTTCTAAGGAATAAAAAAACCCCGTGGCTACATCGGTGTATCGGGTGCCATCCACGTTATGAGCATCCACGCAATCTGTCTCGTCACCAATTCAAAGGTGGAGAATACACAATAAAACTATCATTCACTGATCTGCCAATTCAAAGGTGCAAAATACACAATAAAATTACCGTTCATTGATCTGCCAATTGAAAGGTGGAAAATACACAATAAAATTATCGTTCATTGATCTGCGAATTGAAAGGTGGAAAATATACAGTAAAATTATCGTTTATTGATCTGCCAATTGAAAGGTAGAAAATACACAGTAAAATTATCATTAATTGATCTGCCAATTGAAAGGTGGAAAATACACAATAAAATAATCGTTAATTGATCTGCCAATTGAAAGGTGGAAAATACGCAATAAAATTATCGTTCATTGATCTGCCAATTCAAAGGTGGAAAACACGTAATAAAATTATCGTTCATTGATCTGCCAATTCAAAGGTGGAAAAT
>NW_012116010.1:1406627-1424659 GCF_000951035.1 Colobus angolensis palliatus | reverse complement strand
AGAGAGGAAGGGAGAGGGAGGGGGAGAGAGGGAGAAAGGGAGAGGGAGAGAAGAGGGGAGAAAGAGGGAGAAAGGGAGGGAGAGAGAGAAGAAAGAAGGGAGAGAGAAGAAGGGAGAAAGAGAGAGGGAGGGAGAGAGAGGGAGGGAGAGAGAGAGGGATAAAGGGAGAAAGAGGAGAGAGAAGGGGAGAGAGAGAGGGAGGGAGGAGAGAAGTAAAGAGCAAAATAGAAGAAGAGGGGACAGGGGTGGGTTGAGGAGAGAGACAGAAAAAGCAAAAGGGAGAGGAAAACCCAGACAGTGAAGAGGTAGAAAGACAGAATGACAGAGAGACAGGAGGAGAAGGAGAGAAGGAGGAGAGAGAGACAGAGAGTTAAAGAGAGAGAGAGGAGAAAAGCATTTGAGTAACTGAAAAACCACTGCTTCTCAACCCACTTTCTAGAATCTCGGGAGGGCCGTGGGAAGGACGGAGCCAGCCCAGAGAGGCGATGGGACGGACACCCTGAACATCCAGCCTTCTCTGGCAGGGAACAGCCTGCCGCAGCGTCACAGCAGACCACATCCCATGCTGCTGCCAACACCAACACTAAAAGAACATCCAAATGCCTCCTGCTCAGAGGAGGCGCCACCGGGAGAGGCAGAGGAAGCCACTACAGAACAGAAAGCTACTCTATCCACAGAGAGCAGCTTTGGAAGAGAAGCCAACAGAAGGCACGCAGAGTAACTGGTCTACACCTATGCAGACTCAAGGATCCGCTGACGACTGCATGAGCCGTGACGCGACACTTCCCGTCTTCCCAGGAGGGAGACCAGATGACTGCGGAGCCCGATTCACACAGAAAATGCCAGGTGCCCACAAAGACAGGAGATGGCTGCTCAGGTGTCTGCCCACCAAAAAGTGGGTCCTCAGTGAGGACCGCCTCCATTGCACCTCAGTCTTCTGTTGATGCAAAACTGCACACCTGGGCCTCCCCTGAATGAATCTTCCTTGACTCTCATGGGTCTTCTAGGTGCCCTGTGCCGATTTGCTCATTTCAATGAACTCACTTGAATTCATTCATTCATTTGATTTCATTCATTTGATTTCATTCA
The DNA here is from genome assembly GCF_000951035.1 of Colobus angolensis palliatus. NCBI lineage: Eukaryota > Metazoa > Chordata > Mammalia > Primates > Cercopithecidae > Colobus > Colobus angolensis. Next base: position 1,423,570 of record NW_012116010.1, on the reverse strand, counting down.
TTCATTCATTTGCATCATTTGAATTCATTCATTCCTTTGAACTCATTCCTTTGCATTCATTCGTTCCTTTGAATTCATTTGTTCATTCATTTGAATTCATTCACTCATTTGAATTCATTCATTCCTTTGAATTTATTCATTCGTTCCTCTGATTTGTTCATTCATTTGAATTCAGTCATTTGAATTCATTCATTCCTTTGCATTTATTCATTCAGTCCTTTGAATTCATTCATACCTTTGAATTCATTTGTTCATTCATTCATTCATTGAAATTCACTCATATGAAATCACTGATTCATTCCTTTGAATTTTTTCATTCCTTTGAATTCATTCATTCATTCCTTTGAATTCTCTGGTTCCTTTGAATTGATTTGTTCCTTTCAATTCATTTGTTCATTCATTTGGATTCATTCATTTATTAGAATTCATTCATTTGAATTCATTTGTTCATTGCTTTGAATTCATTCATCATTTGCCTTCAGTCATTCCTCTGAATTCATTCATTCATTTGAATTCTTTCAGTCCTTCAAATTCATTCACTCATTCAAATGAATGAGTGAATGAATTGGTAAATGAAGAACTGTACCAAAAACCAGAGTCTGTAGGTCTCTGGCCAGGCAAAAATCATTGTTATTTTTCAGGGTCACCCTGTACCATGGACGTATTTCTTTAGTGGTAGGGAAAATAAGGCTTAGTAATTCTTTATCTCAGAAAGAAATTCATCCATTAGAGTTATGGGAAGATGTCTGACAAGGATAAATCTATAAATCCACTGCAGTTGTTAAAAATCTATCAATTTTCAGACATGGGGATGGGAAGCTACATAAATACAATTTTACAGTGAATAAACCACACATACTGGCTCTGCAGGAGGTCTGTTATTGAGTTATTCTTGTGCTTGATAAATCATCACGTTGCCCCTGAGCTTCCCCCAGCAGCCAGACAGAGGCAGTCAGGTTCTATTTTCAACCCGCTAGAAAATGAAAAAATATTCTACATCTGAAGTATTTCATGTTTGCAAAACCTTGACTGCTGTCTCTAAGAACAAAAAAAGAAAAGCACAAAGCGTAGCTCCTTCTTGCCTTGGAAGTCACCCTTGTTGAGCTCAGCTGGGGCTGTTTTCCATGAGACTTGAGGCATGTGATTGACTAGCAGGAGTTTTGGAGGGAAGGTTCTGGGGAAATAGTTTAGGGCAGCAGTCCCCAACCTTTTTGGCACCCGCGACCACTTTTGTGAAAGACAGTTTTCTGAACAGAGATGGTGGAGGTGGGGTTGGGGGATGGCTTTGGGATGATTCAGGTGCATGACATTTATTGTACATTTTATTTGTATTAGTATTACATTGTACTATACAATGAAATAATTCTGTAAGTCACCGTCATATAGAATCACCGGGAGCCCCGAGCTTGTTTTCCTGTGACTAGACAGTCCCATCTGGGGGTGATGGCAGACAGTGACAGATCATCAGGAATCAGATTCTCATAAGGAGCATCAACCTAGATCCCTCACATGTGCAGATCATCGGGCATTAGATTTTTATAAGGAGTGCACAACCGACGTCCCTCTCAGGCACCGTTTACAGTAGGGTTTGCGCTCCTATGAGAATCTAATGCTGTTACGGATCTGACAGGAGGCAGAGCTCAGGAGAGCCACAGCCTGGGCAACCTCTTGAACCATGTACGACAAAAAGATAGAAGGAAGAAAGCGCAAAGTATCATTTCAAGCCATCACCTTGTAACAGATGGATTCTCAGGATCATCTCCTGGAAATGCGGTTCTGAGCAGCACAGGCTGGGGCATTCCAGGGAGGCGTGTGACATGGAAGGCAATCTTCCCTGTACTTTACGTGACTGTGCTGTCACATTGCAAGAGCTGTGTTTTGTAAGGCAGGACACTGCACACAATGAGTGTATCGACCCAATGTTTGTTTCCTGTGCTAGAGTATGGTTTCCATGAGGTCAACAATCTTGTTTACTGTATTTTCCCTGCAAGTGAAGTATGTGATGGGCAGAGTCGGCAGGTATGGCAGGTTAAATAATGCACACCCCAAGATGTCCAGGTCCACATTATCCATCTGGTAGACAGAATCATGACCCCCAAAATGCCCATATGGTAATCCCCATGTGGGAGACAGAATAATGACCCCAGAGACGTTCATATGCTAATCCCCACGTGGGAGACAGAATAATGACCCCAAAGATGTCCATGTCCTAATCCCATGTGGAAGACATAATAATGGCCCTGAAGATGTCCACATCCTAATCCCCACGTGGGAGACAGAATAATGGCCCCGAAGATGTCCACGTCCTAATCCCCATGTGGGAGACAGAATAATGGCCCCGAAGATGTCCACGTCCTAATCCCCATGTGGGAGACAGAATAATGGCCCCAAAGATGTCCACGTCCTAATCCTCATGTGGGAGACAGAATAATGGCCCCAAAGATGTCCATGTCCTAATCCCCATGTGGTAGACAGAATAATGGCCCCAAAGATGACCACGTCCTAATCCCCATGTGGGAGACAGAGCAATGGCCCCAAAGATGTCCACATCCGAATCCTCATGTGGGAGACAGAATAATGGCCCCAAAGATGTTCACATCCTAATCCTCATGTGGGAGACAAAATAATGGCCCCAAAGATGTCCACATCCTAATCCCATGTGGGAGACAAAATAATAATGTCCCCAAAGATGGTGTTAGCCTGTATCCACTGTCACGGTGGTGGCTGAGTGATGGAGTATACGCTGGTGAGCCTGTGTCAGCTGGTGTTAGCCTGTATCCACTGTCACGGTGGTGGCTGAGTGATGGCATATACACTGGTGAGCCTGTGTCAGCTGGTGTTAGCCTGTATCCACTGTCATGGTGGTGGCTGAGTGATGGAGTATACGCTGGTGAGCCTGTGTCAGCTGGTGTTAGCCGTATCCACTGTCACAGTGGTGGCTGAGTGATGCAGTATACGCTGGTGAGCCTGTGTCAGCTGGTGTTAGCCTGTATCCACTGTCACAGATGTGGTTCATATACTCATTGCTCAGTAAAATTCCGTTCCCCCAGAAAAGAGTAAGATTCCGCTGGAGAAACATATCATATCTGAGATTCCTAATTTTTTTTTTTTTTTTGAGATGGAGTCTTGCTCTGTTGCCCAGGCAGGCGTGCAATGGCATGATCTCGGCTCACTGCAGCCTCCACCTCCCGGGTTCAAGTGATTCTCCTGCCTCAGCCTCCTGAGTAGCTGGGACTACAAGCACCCGCCACCACACCCGGCTAATTTTTATATTTTTAGTAGAGACAGGGTTTCACTATGTTGTCCAAGCTGGTCTTGAACTCCTGACCTCGTGATCCATCTGCCTCTGCCTCCTAAAGTGCTGGGATGACAGGTGTGAGCCGCCGCACCCGGCCTGAGATTCCTAGTTTTTTCTGCTTACTGGTGGATGCAAGGCCATAGCAAATGGATGGAAGTAGTTGAAGAAAAGTCCCTAAGAGGATAGACGTTTCTGTTTTTCTGTGTCTCTGCACAAGGGCACCATGTCAGTCATGCATGTCCATTTCCAACTGCTCTGTGATAAACTGCTCCCATTACTAATGAGTAAGAATGGTACATACAATGAAGAAATGAGACGTTGAGTTGCATAGGATCTCCACAGTCCCTCTAACTGGTCTCCACATTTGGTGACTTATAATGCTACAATTCTCATCACTTAAAATACGGATGGGTCTTCAGCAAAGGAAGTCCACACCCAGTGCTGAGACAGAAGATTCCAAATGGGTGTTGACTGGGAAATCACTGACTCCTGCATAGAAACTTAAGATCCCACCAGGATGGCGAATCTGAAAAGTGTTATTAACCTCCAAGGAGAAGACACAGAAAGTTAAAATCATTCCGGACCTTCCAACAACAGCCACTAGCATTGATCATACGATGCTTCTTACCAGGCTAAGTACATGGAAATGGTGTTGTCTGTAGCTATTTGAGTGGCACTCGCACATCATAGCTATGTCTGCACATATTTTTATGCATAATTACATATACATCATACATCAAATACATATACAAATACAGATGCACTCGCACGTCATAGCTATGTCTGTACATGTTTTAATGCATAAACTGGCGTCACACTCTATGTATAGTTTTATATCCCATGCTTCTCCTTTAAACTGTAGCATAATAATTTCCAATTAAACAACTGGGTTGAGGGGAAGCGTGGATATCTCATCCACTTTCCTATCCTCCGATCCCATTAATGTTATAAGAAAACACAAAACACATCAAGACAAAGAGGAAAAAAAAAATTAGATGGAAGCTACCACATCTTGGCAGCTGGAAACAGACAGGTGTTACAACTTTAGCACACAGAATAAGGTTTTCTCCCTCCTTGCAGACACATCCATATCCTCATCTCCAGAATTCACGACAACAGTACCTCAGAAAGCAAAAGGGGTTTTGCAGAATTAAGAATGTTTAATGGTCTAGGTGGGTAACTGAGTAATTACACTGGGTCATCCCAAGACCCTTTTGGTGATTTTTTCATCTGCCACCTAAAGTATCAATAACTTGATAAATATTTCATGTATTTGAAAGGAATGTGCTGTCTCAGGCTCACTGTTTGACTTACATCTGTCCTATCCACTGTATTCCTGTCACTATTTCCTCTCTAAATTTCCATCTGGTCTCCATCTGTGAAAGGGATGTGTTCAATTCTACTAGCACACATGTTTTTTGGTGTATTTCTGAGAACTTGAGTTCTATGTATTTACTTCGTGTGGAGATGTCAATAACTGCAACTCCTCAGTGTGGAGGGTTCAGGTTAACTTTTATAAAAAATAAAATGGACTGTAGCAGGGGACGAGAGTAACGGGCATCAGCATTGCGAGAAATACTAAGTGTTGCAATGACCTGAAGAGCTCAGCGTAGCTCAAAGAAGGGCTCAAGGTCAACAGTAAGTGTTGCAATGACCTTAAGAGCTCAGCGTGGCTCAAAGAAGGGCTCAAGATCAAGGGTGGTTTGTGTTGAAGATTGGCAGATGGGCAGACTGACGATGGGGAAGGGGAGACATTGACTCCACCTGTCTGGGTAAGGATGTTGAACAGGGGGTAAAATCAAGAGATAAACGATAATGAGCTTCTAGAGCCCAAATCATGAGTCTCGGGGGAGTGTGGTGATGATTTTGTAAGATAACATTTGGGAAAACGCCAACCCTTAGCATGTGCGTAATACACTTTAGTCAAAGTGGACAAGGGAACGTGTCAGCTCCATACAACACGTTATCCGGTTACCATTAATTAAAAGTAACATGCTAACAAGAATGACGGTCCTCCAAAGCCATCTGTGAAATGAAGCAGTGACTACAAATAGCAGGTATGTGCAATAATTTCCATGGGTATCCTGTTTTGCTCAGACACTTCTCTCACATGAAAGCTAGAGTTCCCGTCATTCAAATTAATCCCTGGCTTGCAGCAAGTTCACCAGGACTCACCATTGTTGATCAGAACATGGAGAGGAATCTTCTTCATCTTGAACTTCTGGACAAACTCCCGGATGGACATCATGGAAGCCAGGTCACAGTATAAAAATTCCACTGGAAAAGGACAACCACAAAAAATACCTGGTTACCTTCCAACCTATTTCAGAGATGAAGGAAATTTCTAAACAGGTCCATTTCAATTTCACCTGGGAAGTCACACTCTTTTTTTCTTTTCTTTTTGAGACAGAGTCTCGCTCTGTTGCCAGACTGGAGTGCAGTGGCATGATCTCAGCTCACTGCAGCCCCTGCCTCCCGGGTTCCAGCGATTCTCCTGCCTCAGCCTCCCGGGTAGCTGGGATTACAGGCGTATGCTACCACATCTGGCTAATTTTTATATTTTTGTATTTTTTTTTCTTTTTTTTTTTTGAGATGGAGTCTCGCTCTGTCACCCAGGCTGGAGTGCAGTGGTCGGATCTCAGCTCACTGATTTTTTTTTTTTTTTAGTAGAGACAGTGTTTCACCATGTTGGCCAGGCTGGTCTCAAACTCTTGACCTCAGGTGATCCGCCCTCCTCAGCCTCCCACAGTGCTGGGATGACAGGCGTGAGTCACCGTGACCGGCCAGGAAGCAACAGTGAATTGAACATGTCAGTAGGGTACAATGAGATTATACTCTAGGGAGATCCTCACTGAGTCACACCCTTGTATAGTCCCCTTCCCTTGAGTCTGTGGGGGAACTGTCCTTCTCCTCCTGACCTTGACGTGAGCTGATGTTTTGTGAGAACACCGTGGTGCCAGAACCTGGGCATGGCCTCTCTAGGAGCTGGGAGCAGTCCCTGGCCAAAAGTCAGCAAGATACTCAGATCCCCAGACCTACAGCTTCCAGGAATTGGATTCTGCGTAGAACCGTGTAAACTTCAAAGAAGATCCTGAGCTCCAGAGAGGACCTCAGACCAGGTGACACTTTGGGGGTAGCCCTAGTGAGACCCAGAAGGGAGAATGCAGTTACACCTGCCTAGATTCCTGATGCACAGCAGCTGTGGGATAGTAAGTATGAGTCCTTCCAGGCTGCTGAGTCTGTGGGTGATTTTGTTACACAGCATATGGAGCTGATACACAAAATGACTCAGAAGCAAGGACTTCCTTCTTCTGCAGGAGAAGAATATAGAATATAGAATTTTATATAATAATTAAAGAGGAAGCAATTTTTGCATCCCCTGCTGTAGACAGTAAGTATGAGATCTTCCAGGCTGCTGAGTCTGTGGGCTATTTTGTTACACAGCATATGTAGCTGATACACAAAATGACTCAGAAGCAAGGACTTCCTTCTTCTGCAGGAGAATAATAAAAGAAGGCATTTTATTTTTTATTACATTTATGTTTTTGGAGACAGGGTCTCACTATGTCCCCATGGCTGGTGTCAAACTCTTAAGCTCTAGTGAGTCTCCCATGTCAGCCTCCCAAAGTGTTGGATTACAGGCATGAGCAGCTGTGTCTGGCCAAAGATGACATTTTTAAGCGAGTGAATGACTTAGGGACAGCTTTATAACATCACACATGTAGAGAGGTAGACTTATGTCTATTGTATCCAGTATACCAATTTCACTCTTTATTTCCTCTGTAAATTCCCAGTGGGTCTCCATCTCTGAAAGTGATGTGTTCGATTGTGTTAAAGCTTTTTTTTTTTTTTTTTTTCCAGAAGGACTGATGTTTTGGAGGGAGAGGAACTAGAAGGAAAAGCAAATTCACAGGTATATACATTCTGCAAGGTCCATGGGTTCAAGGAGGTTGGGAGAACAATGCCACAACCTAAAGTCAGACACAACGAAATGCATCAAAACTAGCTATTACTTGCAGCAGAGACAGCAGATCTCTGAGGGCAGAAGCTCGTTCCATTACACTGAGATGGGAAGACAATTTCCAGTGGGAGGCGGGAAGTATGGGGGACACTGCCAGGGAGTTCCGAAAGGTGAGGATTGGGAATGGTGTGAGGTGGAAGGGCAAATCAACGCATGTGTGCAGAGGTCGGAGGCAGCAGTCCTCAGGGAGGGAGTGAGCAGAGGCTGGTTCTAGGGTGGCCGAGAAGAGAACAGGCTTGCTCTGCAGCTGCTGGTAGTCAGTGTTATTTACAGCCTGCTCACTGGGGCACCTCCTAGGGGAAAAGCATCACTGTAAAAGAACTGTTAGTATTTTTATGAAGGCCACATAACTTTCAGAGGATGAGCAGTGTGAGTGCGTGTTGGGGGGAAGGGTCTGCCTGTGCCCCCCATGTCTGCGCTGACGTGTGAAACGCCAGCAAGCAATTTTAGGACATACACACCTTGCTTAATAAGCTCCATGAGCCTTACTCCCCAAAACTATTACTGGAATGGTCATCATCATTCCAAAATGAAATGAATCTTCACTCACCATCAGAGAGAGAGAGAGAGAGAGAGAGAGAGAGAGAGGAGAAGAGAGAGAGAGGGAGAGTGACAATGAAAAAGAAAGAGACAGATAGAGAGAAGCAGAGAGAGACAGAGAGAAAGGCAAAGACAGAAAGAGAGAAAAGGAGGGAGAAAACATAGAGACATGCAGACAAAGAGACACAGTAAGAGAGAGAAACAGAAAAAGAGAGAGGGAGAGAGAAAAAAAGGCCAAGAGAGAGAGGCAGACAGATAGACACAAAGAAAGAAGCCAGGCACCATGGCTCATGCGTGTAGTGCCAGCACTTTGGGATGCTGAGGCGAGCAGATAACGTGAGGTCAGGAGTTTGAGACTAGTCTGGCTAACGTGGTGAAACCCCATCTCTACTAAAAATACAAAAATTAGCCAGGTGTGGTGGCGGGCAACCGTAATCTCAGCACTTTGGGAGGCCGAGGTGGGTGGAGGTCAGGAGTTCGAGACCAGCCTGGCCAACATGGTAAAACTCTGTCTCTACTAAAAATATAAAAATTAGGCAGGCATGATGGTGCACACCTGTAATCCCAGCTACTTGGGAGGCTGAGGCAGGAGAATCGCTTGAACCCGGGAGGTGGAGGTTGGATCGCACCACTGCACTCCAGTCTGGGTGACAGAGCAAGACTCCGTATCAAAAAAAAAAAAGAAAAAGAAAAAAGAAACAGAGACAGAAAGAGGCAAAGAGAGGGAGAGAAAGAGACAGAAACGGAGAGACACAGGGAGATAGAGAAAAGGAGACACAGAAAGAGACAGAGAGAGACAGAGAAAAAGACAGGGAATGAGAGAAGGGGAGAGAGAAACGGAGGAAGAAAAAGAGGGCACACAGAAAAAGAAAGAGAATGAGAGAGACACAGACAGTGTGTGTGTTAGTTTCACATTCCTGATTGTATAAGGGGAAGAACAGGAGATGGAGAGGATGTGGAGAAATAGGAACATTTTACACTGTTGTTGGGAGTGTAAATTAGTTCCACCATTGTGGAAGACAGTGCGATGCCTCAAGGATCTAGAACTAGAAATACCATTTGACCCAGCAATCCCATTACTGGGTATATACCCAAAGGATTACAAATCATTCTACTATAAAGACACACGCACATGTATGTTTACTGCAGCACTGTTCACAATAGCAAAGACTTGGAACCAACCCAAATGCCCATCAATCATAGACTGGATAAAGAAAATGTGGCACATAGACACCATGGAATACTAGGCAGCCATTAAAAAGGATGAGTTCACGTCCTTTCCAGGGACATGGATGAAGCTGGAAACCGTCATTCTTAGCAAACTAACACAGGAACAGAAAACCGAACACCACATGTTCTCACTTATCAGTGGGAGCTGAACAATGAGAACACATGGACACAGGGAGGGGAACATGAAACACCAGGGCCTGCTGGGGGCTGGGGGACGAGGGCAGGGAGAGCCTTAGGACAAATATCTAATGCATGCGGGACTTAAAACTTAGATGATGGGTTGATGGGTGCTGCAAACCACCATGGCACGTGTATACCTGTGTAACAAACCTGCACATTCTGGACATGTATCCCAGAACTTAATAATAATAAATAAAATAATAATAAAAAAAAGAAGAAAAGGAAATGCTATCTGGATTACTTTGACACAACATAACTTTCTAAAGCACGTCATTCTGGGTAAAACATTATCAGGTTGTTAGGCAGCGCTACCGAGTCTGTGCTATTTTGTTACACAGCCTATGCAACTAATACAAAATGACTCAGAAGCAAGGATTTCCTTCTTCTGCAGTAGAATAATAACAGTGGGCTTGTACTTGCTTGTATTTATTGCTTGTATTTTCGTGCAGTTCCTGCATTTTGCAATACCGAAGCACAAAGCTGGGGCACATACGCACATTTGTTTTGATTCTTACTGAAGACCATAAATAGTTCCCTTCCTCCCATACGTAGCCCATTCTCTTGACTTTACTTTTCCGGGATGGACTGTGGGGTTCTCACCAAAAGATGCTTGTGTGCCTCACTTGGGGATCGTAAGGGCAAATGTGTCACCTCCTTCAGGAAGTTTTCCTGAACCCCAAGCCACGCCGGGCATCCCTAGATCTGGCTTCCTTGGTTGCCACGAAAGTGCCCGTCATTGCACCTCCTCAGTTGCATAACCAGTATGTTTTGAAGCATGTCTCATTCACACTGGATGCGATGTAACTTCGGAACACAGACTGAAATGATGCACCTTTGAGTGTCTGGGGCTGGGCTTTCTGGGCACACCCAGAAAAAAACAGCAGAAGAGGTAAAAGGAAGGTGTATGGGAGCTTGGGCCACATCCTCTGCTGGTGCTCTGCCATATGCCAGCTTCTGCCCCCAAGACGGGGAAGGAAAGGAGAGGGAAAAGGTAAAAAGAAGAAAAGGTGAGAAAGGTGAAGTGAAAATATCACCTTGGAGCAAAAATGTGTTCTTGGAGAAAGAGGAAATGCATAGACTCTAAGCAGATAGGAACAGGACCCAGGCAGATAGACCCCAGGCAGACAGAACAGGACCCAGGCACACAGACCCCAGGGAGACAGGAACAGGACCCAGGCAGGCAGTACAAGCTGTGAGCATCGTCTTGGGAATATGCAAATATGTTTGTGCTGAATTACTTTCCTCTTTAAAATTATTTATGCATTTATTGAGATAGGGTCTCGTTCTGTCACCCAGGATGGAGTGCAGAGGTGTGACCTCGGCTCACTGCAGCCTCCCCCTCCCGGATTCAAGCGATTGTCCTGCCTCAGCCTCCCGAGTAGCTGGGACCACAGGTGCGGAGCAGCACGCCTGGCTAATATTTGTATTTGTTGTAGAGATGGGATTTTGCCATGTTGCCCAAGCTGGCCTGGAATTCCTGGGTTCAAGCGATCCGCCTGCCTTGGCCTCTCAAAGTGCTGGGATTACCATCGTAAGCAACCTCGCCTGGCCATCCTTTCCTAAGGTAGGAAGAACATGGTAGGCTAAATTATGGTATCCTCCACTCCGTCCCTAAAAATATCCTGATCCTAACCTCTAGAACCTGTGAAAAGATCACCTTGTATGAAAATAGGGTGTTTAGACATTAAAGATTTTAAAGTGAGGAGATTATCCTGTATTAGCCTAAATACAATGACAAAGATTTTTGGTTTTTGTTGGTTAGCTTTTACAGAGACAGGGGTCTCTCTCTGTTGCCAAGGTAGGTCTCGAACTCCTGGCCTTGTTATCATACTGCTGCCTAAAATGCTGGGATGACATGCGTGCGGGACTGCACCCAGATGAGGGTTTTGTTTGTTTATTTTTTGACAGAGTCTTGCTCTGTCACCCAAGCTGGAGTAAAATGGCGTGATCTTGGCTGACTGCAACCTCCGCCTCCCAAATTCAAGTGATTCTCCCTTCCTCAGTCTCCCGAGTAGCTGGGATTATGGGCACCTGCCACCACGCCCGGCTAATTTTCGTATTTTTAGTAGAGACAGGGGTTCACCATGTTGGCCAGGCTGGTCTCGAACTCCTGACCTCAGGTGATCCACCCACCTGGGCCTCCCAAAGTGCTGGGATGTCAGGCATGAGCCACCGCGCCCAACCTGGGGTTTTTACAAGAAGGAGACAGAGGGATGCTTGAGACAGATGAGAGAAAATGATGATAAGACAGAGGCCAAGACTGGAGTGATGCAGCCACAAGCCCTGGGATGTCTGGAGCCCTCAGGAGCTGGGAAAGGCCAAAAGGCTGGTGCCCTAGAGCGTCCCGACAGAGCTCAGCCCCGAGACACCCTGGATTTAACCCTTTGTCCTCCAGACCTGGGAGAGGATAGATTTCTATTGTGCAAGTTCCCCAGTTTTGGGGTGTTTTTTTTTTAGTTCAATATGATTTTATTTAAAAATGTGTACAGTTGAAAGAGGGATCTGGTCTTTTATTTAAAAAAAAAAAAAACTGTTTTCACAGTATATATTTGGCCATTTTAGCTCTGTAGTGAATAATAACAGAAAAGGAAGTTTCTGTTCAAGGTCCTCACTCCAGCACACTCAGCCAGGTTGCTTGGCAAGATGACACATTTCCAGGTCTGAAGCTCACAGCCAATCCTCTCACCCAAGCGGAACACCAATTCTCCTCCAGGCGCGCGCACGCGCACACACACACACACACACACATACACACACACACGAGGTCTTATTTTCACTGCTCTACAGGGCCCTGAGAATCTTTAATTTTAAAGCTGAGAAAAACGTGGAAGGATTCCTTAACTCATTGCGACAAAACCAACTACCTTTTAACTCTTAACAATTGCAAGTATAAAGTACTTAATGGAACGAGTCAAATGCTAAACAATTAGGTCAAGTCACATGCTTGAATATTTTAAAATGTCATTTAAAACTTATTGAGAGAAGAGAAGATGTGCTTTTTACAGTAACCCTAAGGAAGTCACACAGAAGAAAAATCTTAACCCTAATGGAGTGTAAATCCTTGGCAACAAATGCCTCTGTGACTGTGATTCGGACAGTGAGACGCTATCATATGAAGAGCGGAGATTCACGCAGCTGCTATGTCTGAGGCCCGTTTCGGCACCTAGCGTGGCAAATGACACCCACACAGCCTGTAGCCCTCACACCGGAGCCTCCCGTGGAGAAAGCGACTCTACAATTCTAAGCATTGCTCTTGACGCCGCAAATAACTCATCCAACTTTTCTTTTATTTGCAACTCAGTGACAGACGGCAAACCCTGAGACTCATGAAGGTAACCTCATCTGGCTGGGTGTGTTGGCGGGCCCCTGTCATCCCAGCACTTTGGGAGGCTGAGGTGGGTGGATCATCTGAGGTCAGGAGTTCGAGACCAGCCTGGCCAACATGGCGAAACCCCCCCCCTACTAAAAATACAAAAATTAGCCGGGTGTGGTGGTGGGTGCCTGTCATCCCAGCTGCTCAGGAGGCTGAGGCAGGAGAATTGTTTGAACCTGGGAGGTGGAGGCTGCAGTGAGCCGAGCTTGCGCCACTGCACTCCAGCCTGGGCAACAAGGCAAGATTATGTCTCAGGAAAAAAAAAAAGATAACGTCATCCACAGAAGAATTTCTAACATCTAAAGGGGTTTCCTGCGGGCAAATCAGAAATACAGATTTCTGAAATTTATGCTACCCAAGAGAGGAAGTCAACTGGAAAGATAAGGAGGCACGTGTTGATCAATAGGGATCAAGATGAAAAAAAAATTCCTTTTCTTTGGAGTTCTGGCAAAGCTGCTTTGGGAGGAACTGAATGACCCCTTCCTTTCTTCTTTGCGACAGATAGAGAGCATTGTTATGGAACGAACTGTACCCCCCTAAAAACCCTGTTGTCTGAAACTCTGGCAAACCTCCTGGTTTGGAGGAATGGAATAGCGCCTTCATTTTTTCTTTGCAATAGATACAGGACATCGTTACAGACTGAACCGTGCCCTCCCTCACTCATCATCAGAGCCCTTAAACCTCCATGATGACTTGATTTGCAGACAGGGCCTGTAGGAGCTCATGAGGGTGAGGCCCTCATCCAACAGGACTGGTGTTCTTACCATCAGAGAAACAGACGCAGGTGTGACGGTTACTACCGAGTGTCAACCTGATGGGATTTCGAAGGACGCAACGTATTGATCCTGGGTGTGCCTGGGGGGTGCGGTGCCTGACAAACAAGCTGAACATTTGAGTCAGTGGGCTGGGAAAGGCAGACCCCACCCTTCGTCGGGATGGGTACCATCTTATCGGCTGCCAGCACGGTCAGAATAAAACGCAGGCAAAAGACTGTGACAAGGTTCGACTGGCTTAGCCTCCCAGCTTACAGCTTTCTCCTGTGCTGGAGGCTTCCTGCCCTCAAAAATTGGACTCCAAGTTCTTCAGCTTTAGGCCTGGGGCTGGCTTCCTTGCTCCTCAGCTTGCAGACAGCGTATCGTAGGACCTAGTGATTCTGTGAGTTAATGCTGAATAAACCCCCCTTTATATATAGCTATTGATCCTGCTAGTTCTATCCCTCTAGAGAACCCAGGCCTATAATACAGGGTGCATCCCTCACCCCCTACATCTATCACCGTGCTGCCTCAGTTGATAGGAAAGCAGAAGGAGCCCCTTTTTAATGTTTCATTTTATTAAGTATGCAATTACCCACTGCCCAAACTCATGTTGATTTCAAAAACTGTCCCTTTAAAGCATGTGGACAGGGTGACAATTCATAGCAGGTGACAAAAATGTTTTACAAATAATATCCATGGAAACAGAAGGTGTTACCGTCTGCAGAATGCAGCCCAAATATTCAGAAGATTTGTATCACTCTAAGTTCTCATGCTAGTAAGAAATAAAAAAGCAGGCTGGGAGCGGTGGCTCACGCCTGTCATCCCAGGACTTTGGGAGGCTGAGGCAGGCGGATCACCTGAGGTCAGGAGTTTGAGACCAGCTTGGCCAACATGGCAAAATCCTGCCTCTACTAAAAATATAAAAATTAGCCAGGGGTGGTGGCGCAGGCCTGTAGTCCCAGCTACTTGGCAGACTGAGGCAGGGGAATCGCTTAGAACCTGGGAGGCAGAGGTTGCAGTGAGCCAAGATCACACCACTGCACTCCAGCCTGGCGACAGCGCCAGACACCGTCTCAAAAAAAAAAAAAAAAAAAAAAGCTGGGTAAATACATGAATCATTAGATATTAGCCTTTCTTTGCTGAGCCTTGCACATTTCCACGAGGTGTCTCTCTGGAAGCAGGTGAGGAGACTACCAGACCGTGTGCAAACACAGACGCAGGTGTGGTCTTATGGTTACACGGAGCAGAGATGAGAGTGACAGGCCAGGACGTGCCATTCTGCGCATTCTGGTCTTTGTATGATCATGGCTGGTCGCACTGCAGGAGCCCTCCAGGTCTTTTCACCTAGTTCTTTGTTGTTGTTTGCGATGGACTTACACCCTGTAGCTCAGGCTGAAGTGCGGTGGTGCGATCTCGGCTCACTGCAACCCCCGGCTCCTGGGTTCAAGCGATTCTCCTGCCTCAGCCTCCTGAGTAGCTGGGACTACAGGTACATGCTATCATGCCCCGCTAATCTGTGTGTTTTTAGTAGAGACAGGGTTTCACCATGTTGCCCAGGCTGGTCTCGAACTCCTGACCTTGTGATATGCCTGCCTCGGCCTTCCAAAGTGCTGGGATTATAGGTGTGAACCACCTCGCCCAGCCTCATCTAGCTCTTGATAACATACTCAGATCCACCCCTGGGGTCCCAGGTCCCCTGAACAGAGGTGGTCATGGCTCCCGTAACACAAGAACTGGTGCTTTCTGCAACACATACCTCAGGTGGAGACACATTGATTAGGTTTTGTTGTATCGTGGCTGATCTAGGACAATAAATACCACAACACCCAAGAGTCAGCCAAACGTGGAGGCCAGAAGTCCATATTTTGAAATATACACTTTAACGTTCTCTTGGAAGGCAAGTTTTAAGGTAATATAACAGCTTCCTCATCATGGAGAATGAAGCCCATCTGCGTCAAGTCACCAGGCCATCAAGGAAAAGGAAGAAGTACTTTCAATATTTTTCTTAGAGAAATACAGTTGGATGGGCAGGTGCAGCGGCTCACATCTGTTATCCCAGCACTTTGGGAAGCCGAGGCTCCTGACTTGTGCTCAGGAGCTCGGGACCAGCCTGGCCAACATGGTGAAACCTCGTCTCTACTAAAAATACAAAAATTAGCTGGGCGTGGGGGCAGGCACCCGAAATCCCAGCTACTTGGATGGTTGAGGCAGGAGAATTGCTTACACCCAGGAGGTGGAGGCTGCAGTGAGCTGAGATCGCACCACTGCACTCCAGCCTGGGCGACAGAGCTAGACTGTCTCAAAAAAATAAACGAATAAAGTAATATATTGATTGGATGGTATGATGGTATGCACACTCCTGAATCAGACGGCTGCCACTCTCTGAACAGTTACACCCAGGTGGTGGAGGCTGCAGTGAGCTGAGATCGCACCACTGCACTCCAGCCTGGGCGACAGAGCTAGACTGTCTCAAAAAAATAAACGAATAAAGTAATATATTGATTGGATGGTATGATGGTATGCACACTCCTGAATCAGACGGCTGCCACTCTCTGAACAGTTACTGCAAGCTGTCTGTGGTGAGACATGTTCAGAAATTGAAAGGAAATGTTTAGAAACTTAAAAAAAAAATAATGACAGTCATTTCAGCTTCGCTCAATCCAATGACTTTAAAAACACACACTGAGAGCTTCTGGTTGGCACGTTTCTTAAACGCATTTTTTTTTAGTAATTCATTTTTATTGTATCTACGCCAGTTATCAATCTGCTGCAGACTAGGGGAGAGGCAGTTTTGCCACGGAGAGTTTGAAAGCGCTGTTTCTGAGCACAGCGTCATCTGGACACAAATTCCTGATGTACTGCTGTCATTTTCTGCAAAAACACTTGTGGGGATGTAAGAAAGGGGAAAACCCACACTACTGCTAAGAACTGAAACCAATGATCAAAGGATGGGTAAATGCACACACTGAGCTTCTGAAAACAGCAGTGTGATTGGATTTTTTTTTTTTTTAATTGTAAGACGCATTTTTCTTGCTCCTTGAGAAAAAAGGCTTATAGCCACTAGCAGCATGAGCATCGCCATTCTACTTGAGACCACTGGCTTGTGAGGCAGTGACATAGTCGGATCTGTGTCCCCACCCAAATGTCATGTTGAATTGTAATCCCCAGTGTGGGCGGAAGGGCCTGGGGGGAGGTGATTGGATCATGGAGGTGGATTTCTCATGAATGGGTTAGCACCATCCCCTTGGTGCGCTTCTTCCGATAGTGAATGAGTTCCCTCAAGATCTCACTGTTTAAAAGCATGCAGCACCTCCCCTCCACTCTCGCTCCTGCTCTGGCCACGTAAGACACACCATGGCCAGAGCAGGAGCCACCTGCCGGTTTCCACTTCACCTTCCACCATGACTGTCAGTTTCCTGAGGCCTCCCCAGAAGCGGAAGCTGCTCTGCTTCCTGTACAGCTTGCAGAACCATGAGCCAACTAAACCTCTTTTCTTTATAAATCATCCAGTCTCAGGTATTTCTTTATAGCAGTGCAAGAACAGAC
>NW_012116010.1:1400088-1404915 GCF_000951035.1 Colobus angolensis palliatus | reverse complement strand
TGATGGATAGATGAACTGATGGACAGATGGATGGATGGATAAATGGATGGATGGATGGATGGATGGGATGGATGGATGAATTGATGGATGGGTGGATAGATGGATGAATTGATGGATGGGTGGATGGATGAATGGATGGATGGATGAACTGAGTGACGGATGGATGGATGGATGGGATGGGATGGATGGATGGATGGATGGATGGCTAGATGGATAAATGGATGGATGGATGGATTGATGGATGGATGAATTGATGGATGGGTGGACGGATGAATGGATGGATGGATGAATTGATGGATAGACGAACTGAGTGACAGATGGATGGATGGATAAATGGATGGATGGATGGATGGGATGGGATGGGATGGATGGATGGATGGCTAGATGGATAAATGGATGGATGGATGGATGGATGGATGGATGGATGGATGGATAGTGATATGGTTTGGATCTGTGTCCCCATTCAAATCTGGAATCCCCAATGCTGGAGGTGGACCCTCATAGGAGGAGATTGGGTCACGGGGGTGGATTTTTCAGGAATAGTTTAGCACCATCTCCCAGATGCTGTTCTTGCAATAATGAATGAGTTCTTGTGGCATCTGGTTGTCGAAAAGTGTGTAGCATCACCCCAGCCCACCCCAACTGCCTCTCTGTCTCTCCTTCTCTTGCTAGAGCCATGTAAGACACCTGCTTTTCTTCACTCTCCACTACGATTATCCATTTCCTCATACCTCCCTAGAAGCAGAAGCTGCTCTGCCTCCTGTACAGCCTGCAGAACCATGAGCCAATTAAACGTCTTTTCTTGATAAATTACCCAGTCTCAGTGTAGCAATTCCTCAAAAACCTAGAACCAGAAACACCATTTGACCCAGCAATCCCATTACTAGGTATATACCCAAAGAAATAGAAATCATTGTATTATAAAGATATATGCACACGTAAGTTCATTGCGGCACAACAGCAAGGATGTGGAATCAACTCAAATGCCCATGAATGATAGAGTAGATTAAAAAAAACATGGTACATATACACTATGGAATACTATGTAGCCATAAAAAGGAACGAGATCATGTCCTTTGCAGGGACATGGATGAAGCTAGAAGCCATTATCCTCGGCAAACTAATGCAGGAACAGAAAACCAGACACCATACACTCTCACAAGTGGGCGCTGAACAAGAGAACATATGGATACAGGAAGGGGAACAACACACACTGGGGTGTGTTGTGGGCTGGGTTCGGGGAGGAAGAGGGCGTCAGGAAAAACAGCTAATGCCTGGTCAGTAGAGAAATACAAATCAAAACCACAATGAGATACTATCTCACATCAGTTAGAATGGCAATCATTAAAAAATCAGGATACAACAGATGCTGGAGAGGATGTGGAGAAATGGGAACGCTTTTACCCTGTCGGTGGGAGTGTAAGTTAGTTCAGCCACTGTGGAAGACACTGTGGCGATTCCTCAAAGATGCAGAGCCAGAAATACCATTTGACCCAGCAATCCCATTACTGGGCATATACCCAAAGGATTATACATCATTCTACTATAAAGACACATTCACATGTACGTTTATTGTGGCACTGTTCACAATAGTGAAGACTTGGAATGAACCCAAATGCCCATCAATGATAAACTGAATAAAGAAAATGTGCCACATAGACACCATGGAATACTAGGCAGTCATTAAAAAGAATGAGTTCATGTCCTTTGCAGGGACATGGATGAAGCTGGAAACCATCATTCTCAGCAAACTAACACAAGAACAGAAAACCAAACACCGCATGTTCTCACTCCTAAGTGGGAGCTGATCAATGAGAACACACGGACATAGGGAGGGGAACATCACACACCAGGGCGTGTTGGTGGGTGGGGGGCTAGGGGAGGGGTAGCATTAGGAGAAATACCTAATGTAGATGATGGGTTCATGGGTGCAGCAAACCACCATGGCACGTGTATACCTATGTAACAAACCTGCACATTCTGCACATGTATCCCACAACTTAAAGTATCATAATAAAAAAATAGCTAATGCATACTGGGCTTAATACTTAAGTGATGGGTTGACAGGTGCAGCAAACCACCATGGCACATGTTTATCTATGTACAATCCTGCACATGTGTCCCGGAACTTAAAATAAATTTTAAAAAAATTACCCAGTCTCAGGTATTTCTTTAGAGCAGTGTGAGAACGGACTAATACAGGCAACCCATGGGCTCTGCTCATTCTTGCAATCTCCATCTGTGCATTCTTGCAATCAGCGTCTCTTTTTTTGCATCCATTCAGGAGCTTCCTTGCACCAAGGGTAATACTGGTAGGAAGGGTAAGGCGAACAGGGTATGGCTGGCATCCCTAGGGGAAGACGGGCCCATACATCAAGGCCTGCAGCAGGGGAAGGCACAATGCGCACTGGGCGCTAGACATTGAGCTTCACCCCTGACATTCAGAAACATCTGTTTGGACAAAGAACAGGGCAGGAATAGAGCCCACGTAATTGTGATCATTTATATATATATGTGTGTATATATAAATATATATATATGTGTATGTGTGTATATGTGTGTGTATATATAAACATATATGTGTATGTGTATATATGTGTATGTGTATATATATATGTATGTGTATATATGTGTGTATAAATATATATATGTGTATGTGTATATATATGTGTGTGTGTGTGTGTGTATATATATATATATTTTTTTTCCCTTGAGATTGAGTCTTGCTCTGTTGCCCAGGCTGGAGTGCAGTGGTGTGATCTCGGCTCACTGCAACCTCCACCTCCCAGGTTCAAGCGATTCTCCTGCCTCAGCCTCCCTAGTAGCTGGGATTACAGGCGCCCGACACCACGCCCGGCTAAGTTTTGTAGTTTTAGTAGAGACGGGGTTTCAATGATCAATTATCTTTCTAATGTGCTGCTGGATTCGGGTTTGCTAGTATATCATTGAGCATTTGTGCGTCTACCTTCATCTGGGATATTGGCTGGTAGTTTCCTATTTTTGTCATGTCCTTGTCAGATTTTGGTATCAAGATGATACAGGTTTTGTAGAATAAGATAGGGAGGAATCCCTCTTCGTCAATTTTTTGAAATAGTTTAGCTCTTCTTTGTACATCTGGTTGAATTCAGCTGTGAATGTGGTCCTGGGTTTTTTTTGTTTTTTTTTTTTTTGGTTGATAGGTTTTTGTAAATTACTCATTCAATTTCATAACTCGTTATGAAATGAGTCTGTTCAGGATTTGATTTCTTCCTGATTCGATCTTGGGAGGCGTGAGGGAATCAACTCAGATGCCCATCAATTATGCATTGGACAAAGAAAATGTGGTTGGTGTATATATACCGTAGGATACTATAGAGCCATAACAAAGGATGAAATCACGTTTTTAGCAGCAACACAGATGCAGCCGGCGGCCATTATTTTAAGTGAATTAACACAGAAACGGAAAATTAAATACTGCTTGTTCTCAATTATACATGGGAGCTGAACATCGAAAAATCAGGTATTAAAAATGGGAAGATGGCACACCTGGGCGTTCCAAAAGCAAGGGAGAGGGACGAGTGTAAAGGCTGAAACTCCACCTACTGGGTATTTTGTTCACCATCTGAGTGATGGGTTCAACACAAGCTCGAACTGCAGCATTATGCGATATACTCTTATAACAACCCTGCACGTGTACCTCCTGAAATTTTTTTTTAAAAGAAAACAAAGAAGAAAAATAAAGAGTATGAGGCTTCAAGCCCACTGGACCAAGACACCAGGGGGATCTGTCCATAGGACACAGGAAATCCGACTTGCTAGGAGCTCCGTGGCTGCACTCGCCTGGAACCCAACCCCGGTAGGAGCTTCGTCCCTTCCCCAGGGCACCATGACAGGGACCAGGGAACCGGACACAGGAGCGTCTCTGGAAGAGTTGGGAGATGTTTTTTCATTCCAGCTGGAGTGCCTTCAAGGATACCTTTGTTCTATTCAGATAATTTAGAGAAATGAAAGTTACACTGTTTGGGAGTATTTAATACACCCCTAGGAGCTATGAAATGCGTGTCTGCCACGTAGCTCACGGAATAAGATGGAGTATAGCAGTTATCCATGTGGCCAGAACAGAGAGAACCAGGAAGTACAGCTTCAGCCAGTGAGTGCACTCCCAGTTCCTGGTCATGATATAAATCCAAAATGGTGGCCTCCTACGGGAAGACTACACTCAGAGCCTGTGAAAAAGGCGATGTCTGTATCTTGATGGTAAATATACAGAGTGTTAAAAAGGAGGAATTACAATGGTTAAAACGATTGTTTAACAATTGTTAAAACGTTCACATTTATCAGCCAAATAAGCAAAAACCAAGTAGAAATGGCCCTAGTTACACAAGACAGCAATGATTCTAGTCTAAAACGTTAATGGAACAAGGAGGATGGGCACCTCTGAAGGCATGGTTTGGATCTGTGTAACCGACTTTGTAACCCCAATGGGGATAACTTGAAAATCATAAACCAAGTGCTGAATCGACATGAAGCTATGATAGGATGGGCCATTTTCCACAGCATTTTCTTCAGAGTAACACAATATCCAAGTATATTTTTCAAGAACTCCTAGATAGGCAGGGAGAAATGAACAGAATCAACATTGTGGGGGAGGGAAGAAAGGAGGGAGGGAAGAAAGGAGGGAGGGAAGGAGGGTGGGAGGAAGCAAGGAAGAATGAATGGAAGGAGGGAAGGAAGAAAGGAAGGGAGGGAGAAGGGGAGGGAGAAGGGGAGGAAGAAAGGGAAGGAGGAAAGGATTTATGGAAGGAACGAAGGAAGGAAGGGAAAGGGAAAGGAAGGGAGGGAGAAGGG
>NW_012116010.1:1394831-1399820 GCF_000951035.1 Colobus angolensis palliatus | reverse complement strand
GGGAGGGAGGGAGGGAGGGAGGGAAGGAAAGGCAAAGTCCCAGAAAAGACTGTGAATAATATATTTAATGAGGCTGCAAATGCAAAATTACAAATAGGAAACACTGTACTATATGAAAAAGGCTTTAAAATGATGTTTTCTGATTCTTAGTATCCTGATGTTACATTTGTAAGTAAAATGTGAAAATCTCAAGGAAATAATTTTCTGAGAGATAGTAATTATCCCAATTTAATCAAGAAAATAAGGTCTAATCAGACCAATAGCTAGCTATAAGCAAAAGAGAAAAAAAATAACGAAAGAATGGCATGAAGAAAGCGTAGATGGGTGCGGAGGGTATTTTAGAAAATTCTTTTAGACTTTGAAAGAACAGATAAGTGCCCTGATACTGACTGGTTGGACGAAAAGAGTCTGAGGTGATTTGATTTGTGAAATTTATGTTGTTCTGACAGAAATTCTGAAAAACAGGTAGCAGAAGAAATTTGCTAGGAGGGCAGGAATTGCTTGATGGGTAACATGTGTATACACAGATGAAAAAAATCATAAAAATGTAAACTGAAAAAAATCTCCACTGAGACATACAAAAGCAAATGTATTTAATGTTAAGAAAAGAAAATAAGCTAATTTCCAGAAATGCTGTCCATTCTGAAATGCTATTAAAGAGCTTCTAGAATAAATCCGGTATGTGTGTCCGTAACTACGACCTGAAAATCCGATCTTAGTCAACCTTGGAACTCAACTGGGCTAATCTGAAAAATCATCACGGCCAGGTGTGGTGGCTCAGCCCTGCGATCGCAGCACTTTGAGAGGCCGAGGTGGTAGGAGTGCTTCAGGCCGGGAGTTCAAGAGCAGCCTGGGCAACACAGCAAGACCCTACCTCTACAAAAGGAAACAATAAAAAATTATCTGGGTGTGGTGGTGCATGTCTGCGATCCCAGCTCCTCAGGAGGCTGAGGTGGCAGGACTGCTTGAGCATAGGAACACAGGAGGGTGAGGCTGCAGCGAGCTATGATTATGCCTCTGTACCTCTGCACTCCAGCCTAGAAAACAGCAAGAGCCCATCTCAAAATAATATAAAACCCATCGTTGAGACCAGAAGGCAGCGCTTGTGGAGAAGGCTCTCAGCTCACAGCAGCAACAGCTTTCAAGCATCTACCCACAGTCAACAGAGCCCCTGAATCAGTCTGCACCTGCCCTGTCCCGACGCATCCTAATACATTCACGAGTGTCCTAGCAAGCAGGAACCTTCGTGATGCAGGAGCCAGGGGACACTTCTTCCTGCACTTGTGGGTAGCAAGAGCCGTCCTGCTACACAGAAAGCCCAGTTCTTGGAGACAAGAGCTGATACAGCCACATCCTGCAAAGTCTTGAGCAGGGATGAAGCTCATGATGGCCTCTGGCCTCCCTTCCTTCCGGAGGGAAGGAACGGGGTGCCCGAATTGCCAGAATTTGCCAAGAAGGAGGGCAGATTAGTCACCCCTGCCTCTCTCGTTTCTATATATTTCTCAATTTAAAAATAAAGGTGAAATACCAGTATCTCTTAGTCGTTATGCAGGTACGGAGCTCCTTTCTGGAGACCTGAAATCCTATTTCCTTTGTTATGAGGCAGATATCCATCTACCCCTAAGACCTCCTGTGAAAGAGGATGGAGTGAGATTATTCTGTGTGTGTGTGTGTGTGTGAGAGAGAGAGAGAGAGAGAAAGTGAGAGAAACGGAGAAAAAAGAACAAAAGACAGAGAAACAGAGGGAGAGAATGGAAGAGAGAGAGAGCAGATGGAGGAAAGAGACTGAGAGAGAAAGATTGTGACACAGAAATAGAAGCAGAGAAAGAGAGATTGAAAGAGACAGAGTGTGCCAGAGAGACAGAGGGAGACATACAAATAAAGTGAGAGACGAAGATAGGGAAAGAAAGAATAAGAGACAGGCCGGGCACGGTGGCTCACGCTTGTCATCCCAATAGTTTGGGAGGCCGAGGTGGGTGGATCGCCTGAGGTCAGGAGTTCAAGACCAGCCTGGCCAACATGGTGAATCCCCATCTCTACTAAAAATATAAAATCTAGCTGAGCGTGGTGGCGGGCGCCTGTAATCTCAGTTACTCAGGAGGCTGAGGCAGGAGAATCGCTGGAACCCGGGAGGTGCAGGTTGTAGTGACCCGAGGTCGCTCCACTGCACCCCAGACTGAGGGAGAAGAGCACGTTCTCTCTCTCTCAAAAAAAAGAGGAGAGACACACGGAAACAGAGACAGAGATAATAAGCAAGAGACAAAGGGAGAGAAAGAGAACAGGAGAGAGACAGAGAAAGTGACAGGGACAGAGAGGAATAGAATGAGAGAGAGACAGAGAAGGAGAAGGAGACAGAGGCTGTGACAGAGAGGGAGAGAAACAGATAGAGAGAGAGACAGAGAGAGAGAGAAAGAGAGAGGTCGGGAGAGAGAGAGATGCCTGACACGGTGGGATGAAATTAAGTAAGTGGGTGACGCCTTTGTTTTCATGCTGTTTACTATAATGACCGTCCTCTCCCTCTTGAGCACTTGGGATATATCACACCACACAACTCAAGTTACAACAATGCTCCTGGGATACGCAGCTGCCCTCAGAAACCACCTTGAGGATAAACTCTGTACGTAGTGTTGTCAGAATGGTAAAGTGTCCAGATAACGAAAATTGTTCTCTGACTCCTCCCAGGTCTAGCCTAGAAAAGATGATGAAAATGAAAGCACCGTTGACCCACCCTGGAGGCAGAGAGCGGACGCCCCGAAGTGCTTGTACAAGTAAAGCAGAAAGAAAGGCTTTGGAAGACAAGACACTACTCGAGGGCGAGAAGTCCATCCTGGTTGTTGCCGTGGAAACTGGGACCGGGGAAAAGCTTTCAACAACAATTCTGTCTCCAAGGAGGTAAACCATCCTCCCGGGAATGCGTTCACATTATCCACCCACAGGACTGGGCTAAAAGTAAACTTCTGGGTAGCTTGGATGAGCAGCCTAGATTGCTAATTAGCGTAGATTGAATGCTCTAGGTTGTTTATGCATCGGGAACATCAAAAAGAAGTTACCAAGGGTCTACCTGTCTGCTCTTTGGATACACTGGAAACCAGTTAGAACTTCATTCCTAAGAAGCCGTTTCCCACTGTGTTCACATTTAAATGCTTGAAGAGTAACGCTCCTGGGCTCAACATGGAAAAAGCTGGGAAAATCCAAACGCAAGAAAATCCCCAGCACCACCACCCCCCACGCTGCAAGCCCTGCAAGCTGCGATAGTATCTGTCTGCTAATGGCGCTAAAGACAAAGCTTGAAGAACTGAGACCGGCCAGGACCCCTCTCAGGGGCATACCGGGAACCTGTCTGCACCCCCGACCAAGCATGGCGATCAAGGGAGATCTTGAGTTCCTTCCAGGAGGGAAAGTGCAGGCACTTCGCTGGCTGGGAGAAGTCCATGAGCAAGTTGATAAACAAGAAGGTAATAGTAGGTTAAGACAATAACCAAGGAAATTAAGAGTCAGGGATGTTTCCTTCCCTGTGGAAATTAACAGAACATCTTAGCATCTGTCCCTGAGTTAGTGTGCAGACACTCACGCCTCGTGTAAATTAGTTCAACCACGGTGGAAGACAGCGTGGCGATTCCTCAGGGATCTAGAACCAGAAATACCATTTGATCCAGCAATCCCATCACTGGGTATATACCCAAAGGATTATAAATCATTCCACAATAAAGACACGTGTACACGTATGTTTCCTGCAGCACCATTCACAATAACAAAGTCTTGGAACCAACCGAAATGCCCATCAGTGATAGAAAAGGTGGCACAGAGACACCATGGAATACTACGCAGCCACAAAAAAGGATGAGTTCATGTCCTTTCCAGGGACATGGATGAAGTTGGAAACCATCATTCTCAGCAAACTCACACAAGAACAGAAAACTGTCTGGAGGGGGGGGAGAGAACAAAGACGACTAAGATGGCGCATTTCCGGGTTCTTCATCACCAACTTACCCGCGCGCGGGAAAAAGGCAGCCCGCGCCCGGGAAAAATACAGACCAACTGCCCAGGCGCAACATGACGTCCGCTCGAGAAAACGGAAACTTACCCGGCCACGCCTACGGAGACGCCCCTGGCACGCCCTTGTCCCACCCACTGCCCGCCCATTTCCAAGCGCAGAACATAAAAAGCTGCTCCCGGCAGAGGTCCCGCGCGAACTTCCTCGGCCCCGCCTCAGATGCGGACCTAGGAACCTCGCCCGACGTCCTCGGCCTCCACCGCCAGAGACTGGTGAACCTCGCCCTTTCCTCCTTCACATTGGCTAGCTAATAAAGTTTCTTTTTTCCTTGCCTACTTGCCTCTTCTCTGGCGCCTGCACCTGTGGTCGCATAAAACAAATCAAAAACCAACCACCACAGGTTCTCACTCTGTAAGCCGGAGTTGAAGAATGAGATCACATGGACACAGGGAGGGGAACATCACACACCGGGGCCTGCCAGGGGCTGGGGGGCTAGGGGAGGGAGAGCAATAGGACAAATACCTAATGTAGATGACCGGTCGATGGGTGCAGCAGACCACCATGGCACGTGTCTACCTATGGAACAAACCTGCACGTTCTGCACATGTACCCCAGAACTTATAATTAAAAAAAAAAAGGAAGAAACTCACACCTCTACCCTATGGAATCCTCTGGCAGAAGACCTCAGAGGTGGGACAGGGAGGGACGGAACTCTGACCCCTGTTCCTTGTTCTAAATTTCTTCTGGAGGGTCCTGGAGGAGGTCCTGCCCATGGGCCACATCCCATGTGCTTTTACCGCTGACCCCAAGTCTTCAGACAAAGCTCCACGTCCTTAACCAACTGCAAGTCCAAAAGTCTTTGAATCCACCTTGTTCCTGTCAGCAACCCCACCCCCCACCCAGCTTCAAGATATCTTTTTTTTTTTGAGACGGAGTTTCACTCTTGTTGCCCAGGCTGGACTGCAGTGGTGTGATCTTAACTCACTACAACCTCC
>NW_012116010.1:1385833-1390200 GCF_000951035.1 Colobus angolensis palliatus | reverse complement strand
GGAAAGGAAGGGAGGAAGGGAAGAGAGGGAGGGAGGAAAGGCAATTCTGTATAGAATGTGGATTTTTCCCACAAGAGACTTGTCAGGGCCATTTCAAGGTATGGCAAGGAAATATCCTTTGGGGTTAAATACGTTGTTTTTCCTTGTCTCATGATGTTATGCCAGAGCCGCGTTGTAAAGTAAGCTACGATACATGGGGTTAAATAAAACCCATCTGATGAGAACTCCCCAGACCTGAGACAGGAATTTGGGCAAGATAAAAAGACCAGAACTTCGTCATTATGACTTTGCCTGGAGCTGCTTCTGTCCTGAAATTTGCCCTTGCCGTGAAACACTATGGCTGAGAAGCCATTGAAAAGATGGGGTCTTAGGCTAGGCGCAGGGGCTTACACCTGCCTTTTCTTGGTGCCCGGCCAAGTCTCGTTTTCTGTTTGGCCGTAAGACAACGGGGCTCTCCGCTTGCGGTGACACCCTCAGCTCCTTGTCTTTGGGAGTTTGCTTCTTCAAAACCAGCAAAAAGGGCAGGGTGCGGTGGCTCTGGCCTGTCATCCCACACTGTGGGAGGCTAAGGTGGGCAGATCATCTGAGGTCAGGAGTTCGAGAGCAGCCTGGCCAACATGGTGAAACCCCGTCTCTAATAAAAATACAAAAGTGAGCCAGGCGTGGTGGCGGGCACCTGTAATCCCAGCTACTCAGGAGGCTGAGGCAGGAGAATTGCTTGAACCTGGGAGGTGGAGTTTGCAGTGAGCCGAGATTGTGACACTACACTCCAGCCTGGGTGATAGAGTGAGACTCTGTCTCAACAAAATAAAAAATAAAAACCCAGCAAAAAGTCTCTGAGGCCATCTCAAGTTTCTTTGAAGAATAACAACTATGCATTCATCTCACCCTCTTTAAGGCAGGTCCACCACAGATGATCTCTCCTTTGATTAAACCCACCTATGCCTAGTGTTCCATTATCAGAATGCTAAGCATGTGGGAGTTATTATATCCTACTGCTCAAGGTCATCACCAAGATCTGATGGCAAAAATTCAAAACCTTGCAACTTCAGGCATAACTGGATTAACTCAAAGTTTTGAATCAAAGTCTCCATTAGTTTAAACGTTAATTTTGCTACAGCTGAGACTATGCCCCAGCCTAGGAAAAACAGACGCAAGTCACCATAGGTTCTGTGGTCCATGCCTCTGGTCTTCTCTTCTCTTTTTGAGACGGAGTCTCCCTCTGTCGCCCAGGCTGGAGTGCAGTGGCGCCATCTCAGCTCACCACACCCTCTGCCTCCTGGGTTCTAGCAATTCTCCTGCCTCAGCCTCCTGAGTAGCTGGGATGACAAATGCACACCACCACGCCTGGTTAATTTTTGTATTTTCAGTAGACATGGGGTTTCACCATGTTTGTCAGCCTGGTCTCGAACTCCTGACCTCGTGAGCTGTCTGTCTTGGCCTCCCAAAGTGCTGGGATTACAGGCATGAGTCACCGTGCCCGGCCCTGTGCTTTTTCCAAGGATGGTTTTGAGGGCTTTGGTATATAAAGGGAAAAAAGCAGGCAGGAGGGAAAGAGGAAAGAAAAAAAAAAAAGGAAAGTAGATAAAAGAGGCAAATGATTACATTCTTGTGAGGGTTTGATTGGCACTCACTGAATCCACATTTCACATGTGAAAGTGGGGGGAGAGGAACAGTCAGTCATGAATTCATTTCACGCACAGTGAATCCACTTTTGCATAAGACAAAGTAAACATACAGAAGAGGAAGATGTCAAACATGCATTTGTCCCAGGGTGGGTGGAGAGATCATTTCTAGTCTTATCTTTGTCCCACACTTGTGAAGACGAGTTGTTAATTTACATTGTCAGGGAGAAATTCAACAGAACTCTGTTTTAAGGGAAAGATTTTGGGGCTCGCAAGAAATTTTCTTGTGAGCAATTTGTGAGAGCGTCTCCGCTGGGGAGGGATGTGCAGAAATGAAGAGGCTACAACAGGTGTCTGAAGATAGTCCTGAAGGCCAGGTGCATTGGCTCATGCCTGTAATAGCAGAGCTTTGGGAGGCTGAGGCAGGAGGATTGCTTGAGCCCAGGAGTTCAAGACCAGCCTGGGCAACATGATGAAACCTCGTGTCTACCAAAAATACAGGAAAAAAAAAAAAAAAAGGAGCTGGCTGTGGTGATGGTGGTGCATGCCTGTAGTCCCAGCTACTTGGGAGGCTGAGGTGGGAGGATCACTTGAGCCCAGAAGGTCAAGGCTGCAGTGAGCTATGACTCTGCCATTGCACTCCAGCCTGGGCAACACAGTGAGACTTCATCTCAAAAAAAAAAGATGCCCCTCCAGCCAGATCCATGCACATGATCATCGGTTGGCATGGAAGGATAGGAAGGGCTGATGATGGAGTGGGTCCTCGAGGATTCCTCCGCATTTCCTTACTATAAAGTCTAGGCAGATAAGGCCACCATTACCATAACAAGAAGCACAGGAAAGTGAGAAAAAGAGGAAGACCTTACCCAGAAGTGCTGTGAAAGACACCCAGGGGAAACGGACAAGCTGCTGCCTTCTGGGTCCACAGCACAGGAAAGTGACTAGAAGGAACCACACTGATTTGAAATTCAAGTGTTTACCAGGAAAACTTTCTGAGTAGGATGCGGAGGTTCTGAAAAGACACAACGGAAGAGGGTGGTGGCTGTACCATCAAGACCAGTCACATCCAAAGATCACTGTGAGAAAAGATACAAGTGAAGGCAGCAAGGAAGAGAGAGACGAGGAGGGCGGTGAAGAGGGGGCGTTTCTCAGACTTTGGGAAAAGGAGTTTGTCCACAGAATATGCCTAGAGCAGGGCAAATCCCACAAGCTCAAGCAGAACCAGGGCGCAAAAGATGGATGGGTTGGGCATTTCAAAGCCCATACTCAGTGAATTTGTCCGTTCCATTATGTTCAAAAGTGAGGGTCCCTGCAAGAATTGTTCAAAATAGCAAGACTTGGAATGAACCCAAATGCCCATCAATGACAGACTGGATAAAGAAAATGTGGCACATAGATACCATGGAATTCTATGCAGCCATAAAAAAGGATGAGGTCATGTCCTTTCCAGGGACATGGATGAAGCTGGAAACCATCATTCTCAGCAAACTCACACAAGAACAGAAAACCACACACCGCATGTTCTCATTCGTAAGTGGGAGTTGAACAATGAGAACACACGGACACACGGAGGGCAACATCACACACCGGGGCCTGCCAGGGGGTTAAGGGCTAGGGGAGGGGTAGCATTAGGAGAAATACCTAATGTAGATAATGGGTTGATGGGTGCAGCAAACCACCATGGCACGTGTATACCTATGGAACAAACCTGCACGTTCTGCACATGTGCCCCAGAACTTAACATACAATTTTTTTAAAAAAATTGTTCCTTTCTCGATGTAGCCCGCACCTTGGGTTATAGTGTCAGAGGCGTCTGAAGCAGAGCTACTCCATCTTGAACAGGAGCTGGGAAAAATCAGGCTGAGACCTGCCAGGCTGCATTCCCAGGAGGTTGAGGTGTTCTAAGTCACAGGATAGGAGAGAGGAGGTCGGCATAACATACAGGTCATGAGGGCCTTGCTGGTAAAACAGGTTGCAGTAAAGAAGCCGGCCAAACCCCACCAAAACCAAGATGGCCACGAGAGTGACCTCTGGTCTTCCTCACTGTTGATTCTATGCTAACTCTGATGCATTCGCTGCTAAAAGACACTTCCGTCAGCCCCACGGCAGTTTACAGCTGTCACAGCAATGACAGGAAGTTACCCTATATGGTCAAAAAGGGGAGGAACCCTCACTTCCCAGAACTGCCCACGCCTTTCTCAGAAAACTCAGAAGAATCTTTCCCTCTCGCCCCACATTCTTTCTTGCACGAGATCCAAGAACCCTCTCTTGCGGTCAGGATCAGGACCCCTTTCCAGCAACAACGCCTCATGTTTTCTATAATCATTTCATTACCTTGTGTGCCCACTGACCATTGTAATGCTCTAACCCAGGAGTTGGTCCACTGCAGCCCTCCAGCAAAACCCAGCCCCTGGCCTATTTCTGTGCACCTTGTCAACCAAAAAGCTATTTCCACATCTTTTAAACAGTTGGTTAAAAAAAATCAAAAGGAGGAGAACACAGTTGACTGTTGGACAACAGACATCTGAACTGAGCAGATTCACCTATGTGGACTTTCACCCCTGAAATGACTCCTTCTCCCTCCTCGTCCCCTCCCCTTCTCCTCCCCCTCCTCCCCCTCCTCTCCCTACTCCTGCAGAGTACAGTGGCTCACACCTATAATCCCAGCACTTTGGAAGGCTGAGGAGGGCAGATCACAAGGTCAGGAGTTGGAGACCAGCCTGGCCAATATGGTGAAACCCC
>NW_012116010.1:1378911-1379276 GCF_000951035.1 Colobus angolensis palliatus | reverse complement strand
AAAAAAAAAAAAAAAAGAAAAGAAAAACAAGATGTAGTTATGAGATGTTATGAAAATAATAAGCTCAAATGAACTAAATCTGACTTTTGTCTTTATAGCATTATTCCTGGACATTAAAAAAATTTGGAAGCTATACACTGCAAGCTGCCATGTGTTTAAACGTCCTGCTGGACTGTTACGGATACTAAGCACAGAGGCAGCCCCAGCTGGCACCAAAGCGGCCACTTGGAGAGGTGAGAAATGAATAAAATGGCTAAGCTCTCCACAGGAGGCTGTAAGGTCCAAACACAATTGATCAGTAAAAAGGTCACTCCTCCTTCTCCAAACTCCTTCCCTGACCACTGGACCAAAAACCTGCATCTTTG
>NW_012116010.1:1375219-1376971 GCF_000951035.1 Colobus angolensis palliatus | reverse complement strand
AGCCTGCCGAGTAGCTGGGATGACAGGCACCCACCACCACGCCCGGCTAATTTTTTTGTATTTTTAATAGAGACAGGGTTTCACCATATTGGCCAGGCTGGTCTTCAATTGCTGACCTTGTCATCTGCCCACCTCGGCCTCCCAATGTGCTGGGATGACAGGCGTGAGCCAGCGCACCCAGCCGTTTTATTGATTTATTTTCTTTCCTTTTTGAAGACAGAATTTCCTTCTTCATAACTGAACTGCGAAATGACCACGGGTACCAACACTCAGCTACAGCTCGAGGACGGAAGGTGGTTTTTGTCCTGAGCTAACGCTGAAGGTGTTCAGCGTCCTGCACTCCACAGCGTGCAGACAGAGGACAGGACTCCAGAACCCACAGGAAAGGATAAACCCCTCAAAGAAAAGAGCTGCGAACTCTCGCATCGCGTCAGCCTCCAAACAGGATGTGGAATCGCTCCGGTCGAACTGTGACTCCCCAAGAGTGGAAGTCCTCATGGAACCTGGTTTGGAAAAAGGTTCTTTCCCGATGTGATTAAGGTAAAAGTCTTGAGATGAGATCATCATGGAATATCTGAGTGCGCCATAAATCTAATGGCTAGTGTCCCAATAAGAGACGGAAGAGCGGACACACAGAGGAGAAGCCACGTGGAGATGGAGGCAGAGATGCAGTGATGTGGCCACAAGCCCAGGGACGCCTGGAGCTCCCAGGAGTGGAGAGAGGCAGAAAGGAGCCTCCCTTAACAGCCTCCCGAGGGAACTGGATGAGAGACTGTAATGGGTTGAACAGCGGCCCCTGGAAAGATCTGTCCACATCCCGGAGCCCAGAACCTGGAATGAGGCCTTGTTTAAAAATAAAGAAGTGTGCAGACTCAATGAGCTAAGGAGCTCAGACGCGATCGTCCTGGATTAGGCTGGGCCCCAAAGCCAAGGACAGGTCTCCTTGTGAGAGACAGAAGAGGAGACACAGACACAGAGCAGAAGGCCACGTGGAGATGGAGGAAGAGACTGGAGCGATGCAGCTGCAAGCCCCGGGACGCCCGGAGCCCCCAGGATCTGGGAGAGGCAGGGAGGATCCCTGCCTAGCGCCTCCAGAGGGAGCGCAGCCCTGCCCACACGCTGATCTCACACATCTGGTTTCTACCAGTGACAGGTCTGTGAGTCTGAGGTACTTTTTCATGACAGGCGTTAAGAAACTCCTACAGGCCAGGTGTGAAGGCTCACATCTGTAATCCCAGCATTTTGGCAGGCTGAGGTGGGAGGATCACTTGAGCCCAGGAGTTCAAGACCAGCCTAAGCAACACAACGAGATCTTGTCTCTACAAACAAATTTTGGGGCCGGGCGCAGTGGCTCACGCCTGTAATCCCAGCACTTTGGGAGTCCGAGGCGGGCGAATCACAAGGTCAGGAGTTTGAGACTAGCCTGGCCAACACAGCGAAACCCCGTCTCTACTAAAAGTACAAAAACTAGCTGGGCCCCAGCTACTCGTGAGGCTGAGGCAGAAGAACTGCTTGAAGCTGGGAGGCAGGGGTTGCAGTGAGCTGAGATTGCGCCACTGCACTCCAGCCTGGGTGACAGAGTGAGGCTCCGTCTACAAAAATAAAATAAAATACATGTATTTTAAACTTGGCTAGGTATGGTGGAGTGTGCCTGTATTCCCAGCTACTTGGGAGACTGAGGCAGAAGCCCAGGAGTTTGAGACTAGCTTGGACAACACAGTGAGACCCTCATGTCAAAAAAAAAAAAAAAAA
>NW_012116010.1:1363948-1374378 GCF_000951035.1 Colobus angolensis palliatus | reverse complement strand
ACCATGTTGGCCAGGCTGGTCTCAAACTCCTGATCTCAAGCGATCTGCTCACCTCGGCCTCCCAAAACGCTGGGATGACAGGCGTGAGCCACGGCCCAGTTGGATTCCGCTTATGTGAGGTCCCTGGAGCTGTCGAGTTTATACAAACAGAAGGTAGAATGGTGGGTACCAGCGGCTGGGGAAGGGGGACATGTTTACTGGGGACGTTGTCTCCGTTTGGGAAGACAAAAATGTTCTGGAAATGAATGTCCATGATGGTTGCATCATTCACGTGAATGCAGTTAATACTGCTGAAGTCTCACGCCTGCCATCCCAGCACTTTGGGAGGCCGAGGCAGGCGGATCATGAGGTTAGGAGATTGAGACCATCCTGGCTAACATGGTGAAACCCTGTCTCTACTAAAAATACAAAAACTTAGCCAGGTGTAGTGGTATGTGCCTGTAATCCCAGCCACTGAGGAGGCTGAGGCAGGAGAATGGCGTGACCTCAGGATGTGGAGGTTGTGGTGAGCCAAGATCGTGCCACCACGCCCCCAGCCTGGGCGAGAGAGTGAGACTCCATCTCAAAAAAATAATAAAATAAAATAAAAAACTTCTGAGCTGTGGACTTGAACACAGGAAAGTGGGTCAATTTTGTGACATATTTATTTTACCGCAAATACAAAATACCATTTTTAAGCAAGTGCGTGGCTAATAGAATGATCTGGCCCTCCCTGGAATGACTGGGGATGTCCATTCTCAGACCCTCTGCATTTGCTGAAAGCAGGAGCAATGCCCTGGAAGCCCTCCCAGATACAGGTGGAGAAATGACGGAGTCATTGACCAAGTCTTTGATCTCTAGCACAAAGACCTTTCCTCAACACGTCAGCCAGGAAACACAGTTTCTAATGACGTTCACAAAGTGAAGAGCAAAGCTACGTGCTCTATGAGCGATGGACAAGGTCAACTGACAGCTTCCCTCGAGAAACGGAGGGGTCGGAATGCATGCCAGCTTGAGCCAGCCACACAGCGTGCCAGGCAGGCCCATCAGCCAAGAGCATGGCTGCATAATGAGCAGAGGCAAACTCCCCCCAGGGCCTCTCACCTTTCCGAATTTCTTTCACGGGCGGCGGAAACTGCCATTTGTCTTAGAATAGCTTTCCAAGTATTTGCACCGCAAAACCACAACGAAGCAAGAACCAGCCAGATAGACATAGTGTCTTCAGAGCAAACGGTGGGCAAGAAAAAGGGTAAAGGAAAAAGAAGGGGAGGGGAAGGGAAGGGAGGGAATCTCGGCTCACTGCAACCTCCACTTCTCAGATTCAAGTAATTCTCCTGCCTCAGCCTCCTTCGTAGCTGGGATTATAGGCGCCTGCCATCACGCCCGGCTAATTTTTTCATTTTTAGTACAGATGGGGTTTCACCACACTGGCCAGGCTGGTCTCGGCTTCCCAAAGTGCTGGGATGACAGGCGCCTGGCCCCGTGAGTCTGTTTT
Organism: Colobus angolensis palliatus; assembly: GCF_000951035.1. Lineage (NCBI taxonomy): Eukaryota > Metazoa > Chordata > Mammalia > Primates > Cercopithecidae > Colobus > Colobus angolensis. Next base: position 1,372,904 of record NW_012116010.1, on the reverse strand, counting down.
GATGGGATTTGTTTGACTTTAAACCCATGCGGAGGAGTTTTCCGGGAATGGCTACACTCGGAGACAAGAGGCAATGCTTACTCTGACTTTCCATGTTTTTGGAGTGCACGGTTGAACGTTAACAACATGGGTGAATGCAGCAATCCCTCCTTACACAATCAGAGACAGTCACTGCCAAGCTGCGTCACGGATCGTCATTAGCTTTCCATGAGAAACAGGTGCATGATCAAGGGCTAAAGACAAAGAGGGTTCGGTGCAAGACAGCAGCCACGACGTGTCAGTCGGCGTACAGCCTGTCTGTGTGAGGGTTCGGCGAGATGCTGCAGCTCAGTATTTCAGAGTGTTTGGAACATCCAGGGTTACTTAACCCTGTGGCTTGACAAGCAGCAGAGATTTGCAAACAAGAATAGCTTCTGTGCCACGTCAGCCCAACATTGGCTCTGAAAACAGCCTCAGTATCTGACATCCTCGCATTCCCGGGCTTGTGGCGTGGCTATCAATTGAGATAGTGTCAGTCCATCTTCATGCCAAAGGGAGGGGAGCATTTATAGAAATAAATGTTTGCACTGATGACTGCACTGCTGCCGACCGAAGAGTTTGATGGGCAAAGACAATCAGAGTTAGAAGCCGCAGCTCATGTTTACACAACCTGGCTCATTCGCAGATAGGACGTCGAATCTGTAATGCAATCTTTAAACGCCCACTGACACTGACAGCTCACATCAGAAGAGGCGTTGGTGTCCCGGTGTGCCTATGAGGGCTCCTGCTACGGATGAATGGTGTCGCCCCGAAAATCATGTGTTGAAACCCTAACGCGAAAGGGGATGGTATTTGGAGATGGAGCCTTTGGGGGATGATCAGGTTTACCTCAGGCCCTTATGATGCGATGAGCGCCCTTGTAAGAAGAGACACCAAGGCACACAGGCTCCCTCGTGCTCCACCCCCTCTCTCTCTGCCACGTGAGATCATCTGTAAACCAAGAAGAGGAACCTCTCAAGAACCCAACCGTGGTGGCACCTGGATGTAGGAATTTCTGCCTCCAGTAAATTTCTGTTATTTATGCCAGCCCATCTGTGGCACGGTTAACCCTTGGACAATACAGGTGTGAATGGCATGGGTCCACTTATGTGGGCATTTTCTTCTACCTCTGCCACCCCAGACACAGCAAGACCAACCCCTCTTCTCCGTTCTCCTCTTAGGCTACTCAAGGTGAAGACGATAAGGATGAAGACCTTTATGATGATCTACTCCCACTTCATAAATGGTAAATACATTTTCTCTTCTCTATGATTTTTAAAACTTTAGTCCGGTGTCCTTTTTTGTTTTTAATTATTTTTCCATAAGTGACTGGGGTACAGGTGGAGTTTGGTTACCTAAGTTCTTTAGTGATTTGTGAGATTTTGATGCACCCATCACCCGAGCAGTCTACACTGCACCCTGTCAGTAGTCTTCACCCCTCACCCACCTCCCAGTCTTCCCAAGTCCCCAAACTCCATTTTATCATTCTTACGCCTTTGTGGCCTCATAGCTTAGCTCCCACATATCATATATGGTGTTGGTTTTCCATCCCTGAGTTACTGCGCTTAGAATAAAAGTTCCTTGCCAGGCACGGTAGCTCAAGCCTGTAATCTCCACACTTTGGGAGGCCGAGGCGGGTGGATCACCTGAGGTCAGGAGTTTGAGACCAGCCTGACCAACATGTCAAAACCCTGTCTCTACTAAAAATAGAAAAATTAGCTGGGTGTGGTGGTGCGCAACTTTAGTGCCAGCTACTCGGGAGACTGAGGCAGGAGAATCACTTGAACCTGGGAGGCGTAGGCTGCCATGAGTAGAGATCGTGCCACTGAAATCCAGCCTGGGCAAAAGAGTGAAACTCCATCTCAAAAAAAAAAAAAAGGGTAAAAGTTCCTTACGATTTTTGATTCTCCAAGTTCCTTGTGAGGCAATTCTCCTGCCTTAGCCTCCTGAGTAGCTGGGATTACAGGAGCACACCACCACACCCAGCTAAAAAAAAAAAAAAATAGCATTTTCTTCTCTCTAGCATACTTTAATAATACAGTATACAGTACATAAAACATACTAAATATATGTGAATCAACTTTATGGTAGTGATAAGGCTTCTCAACAATAGAATATTCGTAAGTTTTTGGGGAGTCGAAAGTTATCTTCGGATTTTCAACTGTGCAAGGGACGTGTGTGGTGCCCCTAACTCCCACACTGTTCAAGGGCCAACTCTGTTTTGTTTTGTGTTGCTGCTGCTGTTGTTTTAGATGGAATCTTGCTCTGCCACCCAGGCTGGAGGGCAGTGGTGCAATCTTGGCTCCCTGCAACCTCCGCCTCCCGGGTTCAAGCAATTCTCTTGCGTCAGCCTCCTTAGTAGCCGGGATTACAGGTACCTGCCACCACACCCAGCTAATTTTTCTATCAAGGTCAACTGTATTTTCTTGCGACAGCCAGAGCTAAGAGAGTCTTGAAGCTCAAAGAGGTGTAAGAACCTACCCAAAGTTATCCAACCAAGAAGCACTGGAAGGCAGGATAAGGACTCAGGTAGCCAAGCTCCGTAGCCACACCATGGTAGAGTTACTCTGCCTTGTAGAGACGCACTGAATCTGTCACAGAGTAAGTACATCTCTAAATGCATTTGAAAACTCCCATGGGATGCTACGGAAACACGTGAGGGAACGGCGAGTGTGGACAAACCCTCCGTCTGTTATGCTCCGCGTACTCCAACTACAGGAATGAGACGCCTCAAGACAGGCCAAGGCAGAAAGAAGCATCACTATGAACCCCAAAATAGATGTGTTTTCTGGCCAGGCATGGTGGTACATGGCCTGTAATCCCAGCACTTTAAGAGGCCCAGATGAGAAGACTGCTGGAGGCCAGGAGTTTAAGACCAGCCTAAGCAACACAGCAAGATCCCATCTCTACAAAATAGTTTTAAAATATATATATATATAGCTGGAAATGATGACGCATACCTATAGTCCCAGCTACTTTAGAGACCAGTGGGAGGATCACTTGAGTCTGGGACGTTGAAGGTGCCGTGAGCCACAGTCACACCACTGCACTCCAGCCTGAGTGACAGAGTGAGATCCTGTCTCAGAAAAAATCATCATTATCATCACAGTAATGTGAGGGGTATTTTAGGTGATAGGTGGTTACTAATTTCAAAAATAGGGGCTTCCAGTTTCTGCTCTAATGATACAGGAGTAAAGAAGAAATCACGTAAGCAGATAGTAAAAATTAGCCCGGTGTGGTGGGGCACACCTTTTGTCCCAGCTACTTGGGAGGCTGAGGTGGGAGGAGCACCTGAGCCTGGGAAGTTGAGGTTGCAGTCAGCCATGATCACACCAGGGCACTTCAGCCTGGGTAACAGAGAGAGACCCTGTCTTAAAAAAAAAAATCTTGCACTAAGTTTTACAATGACTCTGCTCTATAACTGAAAATAATTTCTGCTTTGTTGGTGTTTTCTCACACATTTATCTGGTAGACCAGATATCTGCATGTGATAGGGTAAGAAGGACCCACTTCCCTCCAAGGAGAGCAGCATGGCAAGGGGGTTGAGGATGCATGCATGTGGAACCCAAACATCCAATGCGCCGAGACGGTGGTGCATGCAGCCTGTCTGTGAGTTTATGACGAAGCTGCACAGAGCTCCGTAGACGGCTCTCACTCCTTGCTCTGACCCTCTTGCTTCAGTCTGATTGCATGCACCTCCTTCAGAGCTGCTGGGGACCACCACTTCTTCAGCCTTCTGGCATTTTTCCAAGCAGCACTAAACCTCTTTCCAGTGGTTCCCCTGGATTTTGTGTGCACGTCTTCCAGCCCTTGTGCTGCTTGACCTGTACTTGCATGGGTAAGGTAACACCGGATAGGACAGAAGCTCTGCCCAGTCCCCCTGAGAGCTCTGTGCACTTCAGGGACCATGCCCTGTTCACATTGTCTCCCTCACATCTAATTCAGCCATGATATTCGGCAATATAGTACTCCATCCAACAGGCAACTGAGAGAGTCTGCCAGTGATACAGGGGTTAAGATGAAATCACTTAGGCAGACACTAAGGGTATGGGAATCCTCGGTAAGGCTTTTTTTTTGGGGGGGGGGAATGGAGTCTCCCTCTGTTGCCCAGGCTGGAGTGCAGTGGTGTGATCTCGGTTCACTGCAACCTCCGCCTCCCGGGTTCAAGCAATTCTCCTGCCTCAGCTTCCTAAGTAACTGGCATTACAGGCACGCGCCACCACACCCGGCCTTTTTTTTTTTTTTTTTTTTTTTTTTTGGTAAGTAGAGACGGAGTTTCACTGCTCAGGCTGGTCTTGAATCCCTGACCTCGTGATTCACCCACCTCAGCCTCCCAAAGTGCTGGGATGACAGGTGCGAGCCACTGCACCCGGCGGCTTTTCTCTTTAATGAAAAGCAGCCCCAAGTCATTTTCTAACAATGAGCAGCCTGTCAAGTCAAGCCGCAGACATAGAAAAACCAGCTGGAAGCTTGCACGGGTGAATGTCGGCAGGAACTCGGGACTAGACACGTTCAAGATGGCGGCTCCATCTTCCCGAGAGAAACTAGGAACTAGACACGTTCAAGATGGCGGCTCCATCTTCGGGGCAGGAACTAGAGAACTAGACACGTTCAAGATGGCGGCTCCATCTTCCCGGCAGGAACCAGGGAACTAGACACGTTCAAGATGGCGGCTTCATTTTCCGGCAGGAACTAAGGGGCTAGACACGTTCAAGATGGCGGCTCCATCTTCCGGGCAGGAACTAGCGACTAGACACGTTCAAGATGGCGGCTCCATCTTCCATTCTCTTTGTCAGTCATGTGTAAAGTAAGAAAAGCAGGACAGATGACTCCGACTAACTAGAAAGTCCATTTGCATAATAAGATTAGTGTGCGCGACCAGCCTTTCCTGTGGGCTATGTAAATGTCATACTTGATCGAACCAATCTCTGAGCCCTATGTAAATGAGACACCGCCTCCTCAAACTGGACTATAAAATCCATCACATTTGCTGCCAGCTGGTCCTTTCCGCTTGGAGACCCTTTTCTCCATAGAGAAAACCATTTCTCTCTCTCTTCGCTTCTCCTTATTAAACTTCCACTCCTAAACTCCTCGTGTGTGTCTTTGTCCTAAATTTTCCTGATGCCCAGTGACAAACCCCAGGGTATATACCCCAGACAATGTAGATCCTTCACCCACATGTAGAGAGCTCGCACATTGTAATTCCCATCCTCACAAATAGGCAAAAAGCGGAACATACTGAAAATCAACAACTCTTCCCTCCATCAGAAAACAGAGATCACTGGACGGGCAGGTGGTAAGTGGAATTGTGCTTGTCTAGGAGTTCCTGCTGGAGCCAGCACCTGATAGACACATTTGCAGGGTAATTATTAAACAGCTGCAGGCTGACAGTGGACAAGCCTAAGAGTTAAAAACTCCTGGCCAGGTGTGGTGGCTCGCACCTGTAATCCCAGCACTTTGGGAGGCCAAGGCAGGCAGATCACCTGAGGTCAGGAGTTCGAGATCAGCCTGGCCAACATAGTGAAACCCCGTCTCTACTAAAAATACAAAAATTAGCCGGGCGTGGTGGCAGGCACCTGTAATCCCAGCTAGTCGGGAGGCCGAGGCAAGAGAATTGGTTGACCCCAGGAGGCAGAGGTTGTAGTGAGCCCAGAGCGCACGCCACTGCACTCCAGCCTGAGTGACAGAGCGAGACTCTGTCTCAAACAACAAAAAAAACTTCTGGGGGCCCATCTTAGAGGGGACCTTGTACTTTCACAAATTTTAACTCTGGGAGCTCCACCAGGTTCCTAGGGTGAAGATCAAAGAAATATCCAGTCGTGTGTTATTGGGGAAAAGTAACCACTTTGCCATATTCCTAGGGAGACAGTAGCATTTTGAAATATACCCAAAGCTATCTGTGTCCTATCTTCCCTCAACTTTAGCACAGTTAAAGCGACCTGGGGGAAGGGAAATCTTAGATTTCAGCTTCTTTTCTTTTCTTTTTTTTTTTTGGCGTATTTTCACTCGTTGCCTAGGCTGGAGTGCAATGGTGAGATCTCGGCTCACTGCAACCTCCACTTCCCAGATTCAAGTAATTCTCCTGCCTCAGCCTCCCGAGTAGCTGGGATCACAGGTGCCTGCCACCACGCCTGGTTAATTTTTGTATTTTTAGTAGAGATGGGGTTTCACCATGTTGGCCAGGCTGGTCTCGAACTCCTGACCTCAGGTGATCCACCCGCCTCAGCCTCCCACAGTGCTGGGATGACAGGCGACAGCCACCGTGCCTGACCTGATTTCAGTCTCTGTTAGCTTTCAACACTACCTTTTCCTGCATGAGTGATGCTGGCGACCATGTCCTCAGCCACTCCATCAAGGTTCCAAGCAGCAAAGCTGCAACATGGTTCTGACTCCTTCCCTAAAGAAGGGTCTCCCTGACTGCATTGGAGAGACTCAGGAGATGCTACTGAAGTAAGGACAGAGTGACTGTGGATATGCTGTCTGTCAGGCTCACAGTACTCCAACCACAGAAATAAAATGCCTCAAGGGAGGCAGAGGCAGAAAGAAGCCATCACTATAAACCCAAGAAGAAATAAAGCTAGCAGAGCCACAGTGATGGCCTGTGTGCTGCAGGTGAGCATCACCTTGTTGTAAGGCCACAGGCTTTCCTGGTCACCCTGCTCCAATGGCCTCGTGGTGGGAGTCACCAGACTCAAGATAGACCCGGCCAGACCATCCGGTTGGAACGACCCTAGGAAAGGCCATCTTCAGCACAAAGTCATTGGAGTCTCAGAATGCACTGCTGTGATGGGCTGATTCCTTCTCCCAAATCCCTATGTAAAAGCCCTAATGCTCAGGACCTCACAATGTCACTATATTTGGAGACAGGGTCTTTAAAGAGGTGATTAAGGTAAAACGAAGTCACTGGGGAGGGCCCTAATCCAGGAAGACTGGGGTGCTTATAAGAAGAGATGAGGCCGGGCGCAGTGGCTCATGCCTGTAATCCCAGCACTTTAGGAGGCTGAGGCGGGTGGATCATGAGATCAGGAGATCGAGACTATCCCAGCTAACACGGTGAAACTCCGTCTCTACTAAAAATAGAAAAAATTAGCTGGGTGTGGTGGCAGGCGCCTGTAGTTCCAGTGTGGGCAACAGAGCGAGACTCCATGTCAGAGAAAAAAAAAAAATGAAGACGAGATAAGGACACAGACACACACAGAAGGATGACCCTGTGAGGACACAGGGAGAAGACGGTGTCTGTAAGAGAGGCCTCAGGAGGAACCAGCGCTCCCCAAACCTTGATCTCGGACTTCCAGCCTCCGGGACTGTGGGAGAATCATTCTGTTGTTTCTAGGCCACCCAGTCTATGGTATGCTGTGACAGCAGCCTGAAATGGACTAGGACACCTCATAAGAAGAAGAGATGAGCCCACAGACACACACAGAGGGGCGACCCTGTGAGGACACAGAGAGAAGACGGTGTGTACAAGTCCAGCAGAGAGGCCTCAGGAGGAACCAGCCCTGCCCATATTTTGATCTCAGATATCCAGCCTCCAGAACTGTGGGAAAATAAACGTCTGCTGTTTAAGCAGCCCAGCCTGCAGTATTTTGTTACGGCGGCCCTGGGTAACTAATAGAACAGGTGTTCCATACTATTCCTTTCCTCAGGTGGTGTTGCAAAGTACCCCACCATGTTTACGTGGTGTTGTAAGAGACCCCAACATCTGCCATGCCCCCAGAGGGGTGTTCTATATTTTACACTTTGGGGAGGTTCTCCTCAAAGCATTAAAGTTATCTGAACAGTGGGAGTCTTTGCACAAAAGCAGATGAGTTCTACTCGGGGATGGTACCTACCAAGAGAGACATGTTCTCTTCAAATGCCCTTGAATGAAGAAATAAAAAATTATTTAATTATTCAGGGAAGAAATAAAAAAATTATTGCATTCTTTCAACAGAGATGGTGCACTTTTACTCCCTGGTATTCATGAAACCTCACGTTGATGCCTGGTGCACAGGCCAGGCAGTGGGGCTGTACCTAAGTAATGCCTGGTGCTTGGCCATGGGTAGCTGGAGCACCAACAGCATACTCGAATAGTCCACGACGTCGCTCTATGCAAGGGCCATGGCTCAAATAGAAGGCTTTGTTTGGAAGAATTCAAAAGAGGTTCTACTGAGAAGGAACCTATGAATTAGAGCGCCCGCAATACTTCCGGATTGTGTGGTTTAAACACCCTATTGGTTTTCTTCCGGCTCTCCAGCTCCAGCAGCACCGAGGCCGACTTGAGTTTCTCAGAGTTGGGCCCATCACCAACAAGACAGTGACGGTGGAAGCAGTGATAGAAGAAGTCCAATCTAGAGTAATATCAGGAGCACCGGTTCTGCTCTAAGGCCGTGGATGCTTTTCTCAGCTCAGCATGATCACCAACAATGACCACGACGGATACGTGGGCACATGGACGTCATCCCCACGTTTCTAAAACTACCGAGCCATAGGTATTTTCCTGAAGACTGGTCTCAGCTCAGCCTGCCTGGATGGTCCCCCATGGCTACAGTCTGATTTGAAAAGTAAACCTGTGAAAAGTGGAAAACACTGTATGATATCACCACTGTTTTGTCACGCCAATTCTTCACATGAAATCCCTCCAAGGACATTAATATGACCTTCAAATCCTAGCCCCCCAGGAAAGCTTCACTTGAGTATTTGTTTCCTGGGTGTCCCTTCCTCCAATCCACTAAGCAAATGCCACACACGCTCCTTACATGGGTAAAACAATGCTGATCATGGTGAAGCACACAGGTATCAATCAGCTCATGCCTGCACTTTCACAGAAAACACTCTTACTCAGACCATGGGGATGTCAAGCTGCCAAGGATACAAAAGGTCCAACAATCCAAGGACAACAGGCGGTTCATGACAAAGAACGAGGAGGGCAGCACCGTGATTCCAAAAGTTTGGAGAT
>NW_012116010.1:1361867-1363223 GCF_000951035.1 Colobus angolensis palliatus | reverse complement strand
GGAAGGAGGAGGAGGGGAAGAGGAGGGAAGAGAATAGGAAAGAAGACAGGGAGAGAGAATAAGAGAATGAGAAAACCAGAGAGAATGAAAGAGAATAAAGGAAAGGAGAGAGAGAGATGACAAAACCTACGTGTGAAAGAGACCTCAGCAGAAGAAAAGAGAATGAGCAAAGAGCCTGGTCCAGGCCACTCTAAATGTGTCTAAAATGTTAAAGACTGATGGCGGAGGAGGAGGAAGAGTTATCACACGTCCAAGGAGACAATGTTGAGCGACCTGCAAACTTAGCAGAGGGGAGAAGAGGCTCTGGAGATGTCCAGTAATGGGCGTGAGCCCGGCTTCCACACTTGGTACCTGTATCCTTTAACCTGGAGAGGCCTCAGTTTTCTTATCTGTGAAATGGGCCCAAGAATAGCATCCATCTCAAGAAACTAGTTTCTCTGCTCCTTCATAAGAAGAAACTCCTCACCCACTCCAGTTTTCTCATGGCATTGCAGGAACTCAGTCCCACCTTCAAGCTGCACCTCTACTTCTGCCATTTTCACCACAGTGGAAGTGACTTCCTGCACTCAAGTCTTGAACCCCCTCAGTGTTCTGCATGAAGATTGGAATCCGCTTTTTCCCAATTTCTGTTAATGTGGATATCTTAACTTCCTCCCACTGAATCTAAATGACATCCAGAAGGAGGAATCCTTTCAGGAAGGTTTTTTGTTTTTTGTTTTTGAGATGGAGTTTCTCTCTGGTTGCCCAGACTGGAGTGCAATGGTGCAAGCCCACCTCCTGGGTTCAAGCAATTCTCATGCCTCAGCCTCCCGAGTACCTGAGATTACAGACATGTGCCACCACCCCCAGCTAACCCAGCTAATTTTTATATTTTCAGTAGAGATGGGGTTCCACCATGTTGGTCAGGCTGGTCTTGAACTCCTGACCTCAGGTAATCCGCCCGCCTTGGCCTCCCAAAGTGCTGGGATTACAGGCGTGAGGCCACCGCACCCGGCCCTGACTCGAATTTTGAAAGAAGTTCTACTCTGGGTAAAATCCTATCAAACAGCATCGCTCAATACAGAAAAATCTTTCATGATACAAAGGGTCAATTGATATGATAAACTTCATTGGTGTCTATTTTAAGAAACTGCCAAAAAGCCACTTCAACCCTCAGCAACCACCACCCTGGTCAGTCCGCAGCCATTAACACTGAGGCACGACTCTCCACCAGCAGTAAGGTTTTGACTCGCAAAGTGCTCGCATAATTGTTAGTATTGTTTAGCAATCAATTATGCTGAAATTTTTTAAAAAATCGTTGGAATGTTGTATGGACACACCACGAGACACTCTTAGCGTCACGCTCACCACTCGCTA
>NW_012116010.1:1336977-1361314 GCF_000951035.1 Colobus angolensis palliatus | reverse complement strand
TGCAGTGAGCTGAGATCCGGCCACTGCACTCCAGCCTGGGCGACAGAGCGAGACTCCGTCTCAAAAAACAAAAAAAAAAGAAAAGGTCGTGGTGACGATGCTGAGAGGTGGGGGAGAAAAGAACACGAACGGACCGAACGGGTCCCATGAAGCTCAAGGGTGTAGGTAGCTCGTAAGAAAGGCAGTGAGCAGAGATGGCGCTGGAGAAATATGCCAGGAAGGGAAGGGATGGTCAGAAGCTAGGCCGTGTGTGCAGTGGTATTTTCACAGTGCTTTTGAAATTAGGGTGTTAATTGGCTGAATGAGGCACTGGCTGGATGACAGTATGTGGGCATCAGCTGCTGCGTGTCAGCTGGGATTGTAGGAAAACAGACTGTGCCAAACATTTGGATATATCCAGAGAAGGCACGACGACGGTGCATTAGAAATAGGATTTCTCTTTTCCACCCAGCTACCTCTCTCTGGGGCATGACCTGCCATCTCAACACAGCCCACCCCAATGCAGCCTCCAGTCATTCTGCCCATACTGACCCAGAGTCTTGATTCAATGCAACAAGCTAAGATCTTTGGATTGTAACCCATTGAGTTTTAGTAAGAATCTTCCATAGGAAGATTTCTGAGAACCAAAGCGGGAGTTGCAAGACTGCAAATGGCGCACTGAGGTCTTCAATATCCATCCGATTTGGCCAGGAATGGGATGGATCAAAAACTGAGGCATTTCCCTGGCCATTGCTGTCTAACGTGTCTTCAGAATGGACTCTGTAGTGAGCACCATTTTACCAAAAGACTCACTGGCCAAAACTATGGGTGTGAGGTAACTGACAATCGGGGGCTTGGTTTCATTTTGTTGAAAAAAAGTTGAACAAAGACATCTACAAAGAAATAGGTGACGGGCCGTCGCCTACTCATTTCTTTGCTCATTGTCTTATTTCCTTGTTCCCCTGCTTTCCTGCCCTGTAAAATGGACACAATACTCAAGCTTCCCATTGGTGTCAACGTTTACATTCACAATGGGTAAAAAAAAAAAAAGGTATTTCATGCTTTGAAAAGTGTGACGCATTTTATTCTTTTTTATAACTTTAACAACTTTTTAATTTTTTGGATTTTTGATTCTTTCATAATACACAGGTTAAAACACACGCACACATTGTTCGGCTGTTGTACAAAAATATGTATTTTTAAACTTGTGTGTTAGATTCAGGGGGGTCCATGTGCAGGTTTGTTACACAGGCAAATTACATGACATTGGAGTTTCGTGTACAGATTATTTTGTCACCCACATAATCAGCATAATATCTGATAAGGCAGTAGAGACAATCTCACTCTGCCACCCAGGCTGGAGTGCAGTGGCACGATCTCGGCTCACTGCAACCTCCGCCTCCGGGGTTCAAGTCATCCTCCTGCCTCAGCCTCCCAAGTAGCTGGGATTACAGGTGCCTGCCACTGCGCCCAGTTAATTTTTTTATTTTTAGTAGACACAGGGGTTCACCATCTTGGCCAGGCTGGTCTCGAACTCCTGACCTCATGATCCACCCACCTCAGCCTCCCAAAGTGCGGGGATTACGGGTGTGAGCCACTGCGCCTGGCTGATAGGCAGTTTTTTAATCCTCCCCCTGCTCCCACCCTTCACCATGAAGCAGGCCCCAATGTCTGCCCTGATCACCTTGGCATAACTTGTTCCTTTCTTTGAGGCCACCTGTACTCAAGGTTGAGCTTCCAATTATAAAGGAGAACATGTGATATTTGCTTTTATGTTCTTGCATTAGTTTGCTAAGGACAATGGTCTCCAGCTCCATCTATGTTCCTGCAAAAAATATGATCTTGTTCTTTTTCACGGTTGCATAGTATTCCACGAGGCATATGAACCACATTTTCTTTACCCAGTCTACCACTGATGGGTATCTAGCTTAATTCCCATGTCTTTGCTATTGTGAATAGTGCTGCAATGAACATTCATGTGCAAGTGTCTTTATGGTAGAACAATTGGTATTTCTTTGGGTATATACCCAGGAATGGTTGCTGGGATGAATGGTAATTCTGTTGTTTTAACTCAAAAGTATGCTTTGTGTGTGTGAGACACAGTCTCACTGTGTCACCCAGGCTGGAGTGCAATGGCACGGTCTCGGCTCACTGCAACCTCCACCTCCCGGGTTCAAGTAATTCTCCCTGCCTCAGCCTCCCAAGTAGCTGGAATTATAGGCACCTGGCACCACGCCTGGCTACTTTTTGTATTTTTAGTAGAAACAGGGTTTCGCCATGTTGGTCAGACTGGTCTCGAACTCCTGAGCTCAGGTGATTCGCCCGCCTTGGCCTGTGCTGGGATTACAGGCGTGAGCCACCGTGCCCAGCCTATCTGCTTGTTTTAAGAGACAAGGTCTTGCTCTGTCAGCCAGGCTGGAGTGCAGTGATTTGAGCATATCTCACTGCATCCTCAAACTCTTGGGCGCAAGCGATCTTCCCACCTCAGCCTCCCTGGTAGCTGGGACCACAGGCACACACCACCACGCCCAGCTATTTCTGAAACATTTTTGTAGAAATAGGGTCTTGCTGTGTTGACTAAGCTGCTCTCAAAGTCCTGAGCTCAAAATAATCCTCTGTCTTCTGAAAGCACTGCGACTATAGGTGCGAAGTTTCTTTGATTTTAATATTTGAACTTAATTCACTGCAATATTTTGGAATAGTGGCATTCTATCCATCACTATTTAATTCTATAACTGTATGTATCTGCACACCCCGCCAAGCCTTTGTGAACCCTGAATATCTAAGATGGTCTCAGTGAATTTAGAAAGTTTACACCGGGCGTGGTGGCTTACGCCTGTCATCCCAGCACTTTGGGAGGCCGAGGCAGGTGGACTGTCTGAGGTCAGGAGTTCGAGACCAGTGTGGCCAACATGGTGAAACTCCATTTCTATTAAAAAAAAAAAAAAAAAAAAAAAAAATTAGCTGGGCGTGGTGGCAGGCACCTCTCATCCCAGCTATTCGGGAGGCTGAGGCAGAGGAATCGCTGGAACCAAGGAGGTGGAGCTTGCAGTGAGCCAAGATCGTGCCACTGCACTCCAGCGTGGGTGACAGAGTGGGACTCCGTCTAAAAAAAAAAAAAAAAAAGTTTATTTTGCCACAGTTGAGGAAGTGGGGAGGGGACTTCCAGGTCATAGGTAGATAAGAGACAAATGGTTGCATTCGTTATTTTCTTGTTTTTGTTTTTGAGACAGAGTCTCCCTCTGACACCAGGTTGGAATGCAGGGGCGCGATCTTGGCTCACTGCAACCTCTGCCTCCCAGGTTCAAGCCATTCACCTACCTCAGCCTCCCGAGTAGCTGGGACTACAGGCGCCTGCCGCCATGCTCAGCTATTTTTTTTTTTTTTTTGTATTTTTAGTAAAGACGGGGTTTCACCATGTTGGTCAGAATGGTCTCCATCTACTGACCTCAGGATCCGCCCGCCTCAGCCTCCCAAAGTGCTGGGATGACATGCACGCGCCACCGCGCCAGACTGCAGTAGTGAGTCTTAGTCACTCACTGTGAAGTTCCCTGCGGAGTTTTTTTTTCAAAAGCATTTTGCTGTGGATAACGCATTCTCAGTATGTCAGACATCTGCAGTAACATTTATGTAGCAACAAGGTTAATTGCCTTTACATCAACAAAAACAGGCTGTGTTCCCAGCAAAGGGGAATGCCAATTCTCTTTTCCATCCTGTAATACTTGTTATCGGTACTGGGGTATCCTGTTCACCTTTTCCCATGCTGTGAGATTAATTTAGAAAACATATTCAAGGTAATCTTTTTTTTTTTTTTTTCAGATGGAATTTTGCTCTTGTCGCCAAGGCTGCAGTGCAATGGCTCAATCTTGGCTCACTGCCAACTCTGCCTCCCAGGTTGAAGTGAGCTGCCTGAGGAAGTGCAGTCCTGCCCACACTGTGATTTCAGACTTCGGGTCTCCAGGACTGGAAAAGAATTAATTTGTTGTGGTTTTACGCCCTCCGAGTATGTGGTCGTTTATTACAGCAGCCCTACGATATTTATAGATTTTTTTGTTTTCAGTTCTGGGATACACGTGCAGAACGTGCAGGCTTGTTACGTAGGTATACGTGTGCCATGCTGGTCTGCTGCACCCTTCAACCCGTCATCTAGGTTTTAAGCTCTGTGTGCCTTAGAAATGGGGTTTCACCGTGTTGGCCAGGCTGGCCTTGAACTCCCGACCTCATTATCCACCTGCCTCGGCCTCCCAAACTGCTGGGATGACAGGCATGAACCACCGTGCCCGGCCTTTATAGCTCTTTCGACATAAAACCAGAAAAGCCAACAAAGGTATTCGCCGTAATGACACGCCCAAGTCCTAACCCCTCCAAACGGTGAACGTGAACGGCCTGGTAAATAGGGTCTTGGCAGATGCATGCACGTTAAGGATATCAGGACAAGATCCTCCCAGATTCAGGACTGATGTCCACTTCAAACTTTCATCCTATATTCTTTCACACAAGTCGTGTTGTTTGGCTCTGAGAGTCACTTTCATTTTTATTTCCAGGAAACTTCCTATCATTATCTTCAATTCAGTGAGTGCAAAAGCAGCAAGACGAGGAATGATATACAATTACTGCTGATAGAAAATTCACTTTTAATCTTGTTGAAAACAAGTGTTTTATAAAATGAAGGAGAGAGCTGCACTTCAAGGCTGAGAATTTATTTCTGCACACAGGAGAAACACTGATTGGGAAAATTTAGAATTGCTGTTTAGACACTTGAGCCTCAGGATCTAGAAAAGGTGCACCTCCTAGATGGGTCTTAAATGGGAGATGATGACATCTAATCGCCTAGAGACGGGAAAGTAGGTGTCACTCAGCGCTGAACGCTACTACTCATCTGTGAGATTGTATAATGAAGTTTTGAAGACCGAGGCTGTGCCTTCATCTGTTCTTTAACCAATGCACACTTAACAAGTACGTGATGTTTAGCTGCTCGGCACAGCTTCCTTCTTCAGAAACAGAGACTGGGTGCAGAGGCATTTTACAGCCCAGGGGGCTCCGGCTTCACAGGCTGTCCCATGGGGATGCATGCTGTTACTCTGAGGGTCAGCGCTGCTTTTCCAAGTCCTTGAGGAACATAACAAGTCAACAATAATAAGACAAGTTCCACTGCTGTACCTCAGCTGAGATAAAAAAAAAAAAAAAGCTGCAATCATTTAGAAGTCATAGTCCCAGGCCGGGCATGGTGGCTCACGCCTGTAAACCAAGCACGTTGGGAGGCCGAGGCTGGTGGATCACCTGAGGTCAGGAGTTCAAGACCAGCCTGGTCAACATGGTGAAACCCCCGTCTCTGCTAAAAACGCAAAACTTAGCCAGGTGTGGTGGTGCACACCTGTCATCCCAGCTACTCGGGAGGTTGAGGCAGGGGAATCACTTGAACCTGGGAGGTGGAGGT
Organism: Colobus angolensis palliatus; assembly: GCF_000951035.1. Taxonomy (NCBI): domain Eukaryota; kingdom Metazoa; phylum Chordata; class Mammalia; order Primates; family Cercopithecidae; genus Colobus; species Colobus angolensis. The sequence goes on along the minus strand of NW_012116010.1, from coordinate 1,355,898 downwards.
TGTACTGAGCTGAGACAGCGCCACTGCACTCTAGCCTGTGCGAAAGAGCGAGACTCTGCCTCAAAAAAAATAACAAAAGGAAGTCACACTCACAACCATTCTACAAGCAGAAGACCCACAACATTTGGCTTTAGAATCTAGAGGCTCTGCTTTGAAAATTCCTCCTCTTCCAAACTCATGTTAAAATGTAAGCCTCAGTGCTGGATGGGAGGTTGAATGTGAGGGGTTTGAGCAACAGACGCTGGATTCTTCCTGAAGAGATCAATGTCCTTTCTTGAAGCATGAGTGACTTTTTGCTCTCTGGGTTCCCGAGAGGGCTGGTTGTTAAACAGAGCCTGGTGTCTCCCGTCTCTCTTCCCTCCTCTTTCTTCATGTGGTCTCTGTACACATACCAGCTCCCTCTCCCCTTCCACCACGAGTGGAAGCCTCCTGAGGTCCTCACCAGAGACAGATGCTGGCCCTGTGCTTCTTGTACAGCCTGCAGAATCATAAGCCAAATAAACCTCTTTCTTCTATAAATCATCCAGCTGCAGGTGTTCCTTTCTAGTGACACAAAACAGACTAAGACACCCCAGCTTTCTCTACAAAGGGGTATTTATGTCACTAGTGATAACCGTCCTGATGAGGGGTCAGTCCTGTAGTTCCCATGAGACCACCTACTTCCCACTCCCCACATGAGCTCAGAACCTTCCAGAAGCTGGTGCACTCGTGGAATGATAATTCATATAATTTCCACAATGAGATGTGATGTAGTATCATGGTTCCTTAAGTGATCCTGAGTATACTCTTTTTGCGTGTTTTTCTTTTATTTTTTCTCTACTTTTCCATAACTTATTGGATTACAGGTGGTATCTGGTTACATAAGTAAGTCCTTTTTATTTATTTTTTTTTTCAGACAGAGTCTCGCTCTGTCAGCCAGGCTGGAGTGCAGTGGCACGATCTCAGCTCACCGCAACCTCCACCTCCCAGGCTCAAGCAATTCTCCCGCCTCAGCCTCCTAAGCAACTGGGATTACAGGCATGTGACACCATGCCTGGCTAATTTTTTTTTTTTTTGTATTTTTAGTAGAGATAGGGTTTCACAATATTGGCCAGAATGGTCTCGAACTCCTGACTTCAGGTAATCTGCTTACCTTGGCCTCTCAAAGTGTTGGGATTACAGGTGTGAGCCACCAAGTTCGATCACGAGTAAGTTCTTTAGTGGTCATTTGTGAGATTTTGGTGCACCTATCACCCGAACAGTACACATTTCACCCTATTTGTAGTCTTTTATCCCTCACCCTCGCCACTCTTCACCCCAACTCCCCTAAGTCCACTGTATCATTTTTACGCCTTTATGTCCTAATAGTTTAGCTTCCACATATCCGTGAGAACATAGGATATCTGGTTTTCCATTCGTGAGTTACTTCACTTAGAATAACAGTCTCCAAAGGACATGAAGTCATCCTTTTTTATGGCTGCGTAGTATTCCATGGTGCCTATGTGCCACATTTTCTTTATCCAGTCTGTCATTGCTGGGCGTTTGGGTTGGTCCTAAGTCTTTGCTATTGTGAATAGTGCTGCAATAAACATCCATGTGCGTGTGTCTTTATAGAATGATTTATAATCCTTTGGGTATATACGCAGCAATGGGATTGCTGGGTCAAATGGTATTTCTGGTTCTAGATCCTTGAGGAATCACCACACTGTCTTCTACAATGGTTGAATTAATTTCCACTCCCATCAACAGTGTAAAAGCATACCTATTTCTCCACATCCTCTCCAGCATCTGCTGTTTCCTGACTTTTAACGAAGCTGGAAACCATCCTTCTCAGCAAACTAACACAAGAACAGAAAACCAAACGCCGCATGTTCTCACTCAAATGGGTGTTGAACAATGAGAACACACGGGCACAGGGAAGGGAACATCACACACCGGGGTCTGTTTGCGGTGGGGAACTAGGGGAGGGACAGCATTAGGAGAAATATCTAATGTAGATGACGGATTGATGCGTGCAGCAAACCACCATGGCACGTGTATACCTATTTAACAATCCTGCATGTTCTGCACATGTACCAGAGAACTTAAATTATAATCTTAAAAAAAAAAAGAAAAAGAATAATAGTCTCCAATCTCACCCAGGTCAGTGCAAATGCTGTTAATTCATTCCTTTTTATGGCTGCGTAGTATTCCATGGTGTGTGTGTCTGTGTGTGTGTCCGTCTCTGTGTGTGTGTGTGTGTATGATGTCCATCAATATGTATACGATGTCCAACGTTCTGGAGTCCACAGGCGGTAATGTCCATCAAGGTACATACACAAGGTACATCAAGGTATGTATGTACCTTGATGGACATTACTGCCTGTGGACACCAGAATCTTGATCCACACCAAGGAAATGACGGCATTCAACGTCAGGCGACTGGACTCCCCACACCGAACACCAGCCATTCAGGACAGAAAATAAAAGCCACAGTCCTCACCTTGCAAATTGATATTTGGACTTTTCTCATTCAAGGATGCTTTCAATGGTTCACGTCTACTAGGCTTGGGAGAAAGACAGGCTCGTGAGAGGAGACATCAGACAACTGGCAAAACAGAGGGAGACGAAGCAAGAACAAGAAGGAAAAAGGGTGTGGGAACACCAGCCAACGAGTAGATCCAATGGGAGCTATGGAAAGATGTTTTGGAGGTGAAGAGAAGAAAGAGGAGACACAGCAGTCAAGCTGAGCAAGGAAGGAGCTTCTCTTGCAAGGATATTGCCTGCATTATGGAGGACCAAGAATGGACACTATCACCAGGTTAGCCTCCTGGGAAATGCTGCGTGGGTGGCGGCTTCAGCAAAGCAAGGCAGAGGGAGAAAATCGCTGCCGCTCTCTCGTCGGGTTGTGATCCTGGGAAGTCAGGTGCACAGGTTTACAGGGCTTTGCCTTCCTCAGAGGACTGGTTTTACTTATACAAAGCATGGAGCCATAACACAAGGGGCTCTTTTCCCACCACAGGGATCAAGCTGCATCACCACACATACTTGCATTCCAGACTCACGTTCTCCAGAACTTACAGGTTGGGATGGGACCACTGTAACCCATGACCCCAAACCAGGGAGCTTACAAAAGCAGCCATGTAACCTCTCCCGGTCCTGGAGACCATAACTGTGAAATCGAGGTGTCTATAGGGCTGTGCTCCCTCCAGAGGCTGGAGTGGAGAATTCTTCCTGCCTCTCCCAGCTCCAGGCATCCCTGGGCTTGTGGCCCCATCACTCCAGTCTCTGCCTCCGTCTCCACATGGCCTTCTCCTCTGTGTCTGTGTCTCCTCTTCTGTCTCTTAGAAGGACACCTGAGATTTAGGATCCACTGCAATCCAGGATAGTCTCATCTCCAGACCCTGTTTTACATCTGCAAAGACCCTATTTCCAAATTTGAAAATCACCTGTACAGATTAAAGGTGAACATGTCTTTTTGTTCTTGGTGGGGGTGGGGGTAAAACAGAGGCACCATTCAATCCACGACAGGGGTTGAAAAGAAATAAAATATTACAAAATGCTCCTCGAGTGTGATTTAGAAGTTTTTTGTTTGTTTGTTTAAACAGAGTAAACACTCTTATTTCGAGGCTGGAGTACAACGGTGTGATCTCAGCTCACCGCAACCTCCGCCTCCTGGGTTCAAGAGACTCTCCTGCCTCAGCCTCCCAAGTATCTGGGACTACAGATGCCTGCTACCACTCCCGGCTAATGTTTTGTATTTTTAGTAGACATGGGGTTTCACCATGTTGGCCAGGCTGGTTTCAAACCCCTGACCTCAGGTGATCCTCCCGCCTCAGCCTTCCAACGTGCTGGGATTACAGGCATGAGCCACTGTGCCCAACCGATTTAGAAGCTTTTATTTGTGGGCATGAAGTTTCACTAAGAGCTTCCTCTAGTCCTTGTCAAGATCAAAATTAAAGGTATTAGAAACAGAGATGTAGCCCACATATCCAGAAAATAAATGCTGAGATGAGAACTCTGGCCTCTAAATCAGAGTCTGATATCTCCATTTGGTGTTGCCAAAGCAAGCCCTGACTTCTCTCTTCTCTCACTGAGACAGAGCACAAGCCCTCACTCCTTGTGTCTCTGGGTCCCATGTATCAGGCCATACTCACCTGATACCTCACTGATTGTCCCGGGGATAGGTCTATTTCTAGCTCCTGGGCAGGAGGGTGACCATGTGTCCGACGGTGCCTGGCAAAAAAAGCCCATCTGGCCAGCACTTATCTGCCATTGGGTACAGCCTGCCCTTTCTCCCAAGTGTCTGAGCATAAAAATAGCCACCATGTCAGTTCCACAGATGACAAGCATATGAGTGGCCTGTTTCTTCCTGAGAACTCTCCCGAGTCCTCCCTGAAAACTCACGGATGCCTGGGCTGGCCCAAGACGCAGCTGTTGGTCACTGACAGACTCTCTTCAATGTATTCAGTTTCCATGACTCTCATGTTCATAGCACTGACATAAGAAAAGCAAAGTAATCTACAGACTCTGCTCCTGCCCCAACCTCTCTAACAGTCGCTAACAGAGCCATCAGTGTTTTTTTGTTTTTTGCTTTTTTTTTGACCTACAACTTAAACACATCTTTGCCTTCTCCCTGAGTCTTTTAATTCAAACATTCAGTCATTCTCCATCAGGTATGCACAGGAGATACAAAATCAATATGACAATGGTCTTCAGGTTGTGGGTGACAGAGCGGGAGCGTCGCAATCTTGAACAAACACCACCATTCCAAGCTCCCCTTGATTAAAAACCGCCTAAATCCAGCCCAAAACATCAGCCTAATGACTAATGTCAGCATAACCAGAAACATTCCAATCCTAAGATAAACCCCTCTCTGACCAGAAACATAATCTCAGCACAACCAGAAACATTCCAGCCCTAAGATAAGCCCCTCTCCGACCAGAAACATGCCAACCCTGAGAGAGCCTTCCCTCTGACCGGAGACATTCCAACCCCAAAATAAACTTTCCCTCACATACAAACATTCCAAACCTATGATAAGCACCCACTTCCAAAACCCTTAAATATCCTTAGTCTGTAAAAGAGAGGGTTCTGACCTAACTCAGCCAGAAGCCCCTCTCAGGTTTGTTTTCTCTAAAATAAACTTGCGCTTAACTGACAAGCCAGATTTCGTGTTTCTTTCCTCTTTAATTCTTACAGTGGGTGTATAGAGCACACTTGACATAAGTGACTCCATCTTAGAAAAAGATTCCATCTTACATTTCATTCAAAAGGCATCATGCCTACAGGGGCCAGATGTTCACCTGATCAATAAAGGCCTCATCCAGCCAGTTAAAGACACAACCAAACACCTTCTTCCATTGTCAGTCCTCACCAGAGGACTCTGTGGTCATGAAAGAACAGGGCTTCAGCAGCTCAAAATCGCCGCCTTAACAGATGTCATCTTGCTGTCACTTGTAATCATTACCCAGCATCCACTGCAAAAGGTTCTGCCCGCTGATATCAAAGGCTCTTCCTTGCAAGACGGTGACCACTGATGGACCTCCGGGGCCAGGCCAGGCGACCTTTTTTTTTCTTTTGTTCACATCAATATCCCTGTGCTCCTTTGTTAAGCTTTTTCCTACCCCTTTTCTCTTGATGATAAATGTTACTTTGTTTGATGTAGAATGTTTAATCTATAACATGTATATATTGGTGAAGTATATTAGTATGTATAAGTTGCAATATTGACTGACTTGGGTCACAGCCGGAGCTTGTGTGCCTGTAGCTCTGACTAAATGCTGCCGGCACACAGGCTCCAGTACTCCGAAGGCTCATGCCACTTCAGTACTAAATGGGAAGTCCTAAGGAGAACTGCCTCCTTGAAAACTCCATGCATCTCAAGGCTTCTGCAAACGGAAATAGCATCAATAAAAGCCTGAGCTTGTGAAAAGACACAACCACACATGGACCTGGTTATCTCTGACCTTGCACCACTCATCAGAGTGGGCTCCAGCAAGCCAGCCATCAGGAAAAACAGAAAAGGTGAAAATTGATTCAATGAAAGATTCTTGAGCTAAATTAAACATTTTATTACATTTTCTCTAAATTTTGAGATCATCACTAGTCATTAGAGAAATGCAAATCAAAACCACAATGAGCTAGCATCTCATGCCAGTTAGAATGGAGATCATTTAAAAAGTCAGGAAATAACAGATGCTGTGGATATGGAGAAATAGGAAAGTTTTTACACTGTTATTGGGAGTGTAAATTAGTTCAACCACTGTGGAAGACAGCGTGACGATTCCTCAAGGATCTAGAACCAGAAATACTATTTGACCATAGACTGGATTAAAAAAATGTGGCACACAGACACCATGAAATATTATGCAGCCATGAAAAAGGATGACTTCATGTCCTTTGCATGGATGAAGTTGGAAACCATCATTCTCAGCTAACACCAGAACAGAAAACCAAACACCGCATGTTCTCGTAAGTGGGAGTTGAACAATGAAAACACATAGACACAGGGAGGGGAACATCACACACCGGGGCCTGTTGGGGAGTCGGGGGCAAGGGGAGGGAGAGCATTAGCAGAAATACCTAATGTAGATGATGGGTTGATGGGTGCAGCCAACCACCATGGCACATCATGTATACCTATATAACAAACCTGCCTGTTCTAAACATGTACCCCAGAACTTAAAGCATATATTAAAAAAGCACACACATATATATATATACACACACTGTATTTATTTAACAAAATTTCAAATTAATTTAAAAAAGAATTTTGAATTTTATAAATTTGAATATGACTTGGCCTGTGAAAGAGAAAGAGGCCACAAGAGCCCTGCAGTCTACCCTATATCCTCCTGCCACAGTGACCTCCCTAACATACACCCCTGATCACAAGTCCCCTCATAGCAGCTTCCATGGCTTTCCCTGCCTCTTGAAATACCGCCCAACTTGTGTTCTGTCTGGGCACTCTTGTTCTGAGGCACCCTTGATCCATGCTGGCATGGTTGATTTTATAAGACCACTTGGCTGAGCCATGGTACCCAGATATGTGATCAAATGTTCTTCTGGGTGTTTCCCTGAGGTTGGTTAAAATGAGATAAATATCAAAATCAGTAGACTTTGAGTAAAGCAATTTGTCTTTCATATGGTGGGTGGGCCTGGTCTAATCAGTTGAAGGTCCTAATAGAACAAAAGACTGGGCAGGGCATGGTGGTTCCCGCCTATAATCCCAGCACTTTGGGTGGCCGAGACGGGTGAATCATCTGAGGTCAGGAGTTTGAGATCAGCCTGGCCAACATGGTGACACCCCACTTCTACCAAAAAAATACAAAAATTAGCTGGGCGTGGTGGTGCATGCCTATAATGCCAGCTACTTGGGAGGCTGAGGCAGGAGAATTGCTAAAACCTGGGAGGCAGAGGTTGCAGTGAGCCGAGACCGTGCTATCGCACCCCAGCGTGGGCAACAAGAGTGAAACTCTGTCTCAAAAAAATAAACAAATAAATAAATAAAATCTAAATCAGTACACTTTGAGTAAAACACTTTGTCCTTCCTATGGTGGGTGGGCCTGGTCCAATCAGTTGAAGGTCTGACTACAACAGAAGACTAATGTTCTCTGAGCAAGAAGGCATTCTGCCAACAGATAGACTTTGCACTCCATCTACATCATCAGCTCCTCCCTGGGTCTCCAGCTGGCTGGTCTACCCCATACATCTCAGGACTTGTCAGCCTCCATCATCATGTGAGCAAAATTCCTTAAAATACATGTGCTTTCTATCAAATACACACATCGTATTGGTTCTGTTTCTCTGCAGTATCCGGACTCAGACACACAGTTCCCCGGTTCTGTGGCACCCACCTCCCGTGGTGTCCTTGTTCTGTAAGAAACTAAAAGTTTTAGGTGAACGCCAAGGAAGAATTTCATCCAGGAAAGGTCTTTGCCTTCTTGTAGACCTGATGAATTTCTACTCACTCTCTAAAATTCAACTCAAATGCACGTATTTTCTGATAATATTTCTAACTCTATGGGCAAAACCAGGCATCTCACTCCATGGCATCTGGGCACGCAGCTACAGTGGTGCATCTGACATGCCTCTAAGTTGTTGCTGATGTACCAAGATCTTTCCCTGACTGTGACTCTCTTAGGAATGACATCCGTAAGAATGCAGTGGGCCATCCAGGATTTAATACGTGCTCAAATACCGAGCGTGGTTTTTCTCTTCTCTGTTTTCACAGTCCAAGCTGGCCCCATTTCTCTGCAAATCAGTGTATTTTCCACCCACCTGATTTTCCTGTCCCCAGCCTCCCCTCCCACAAGGCACCTTGAAGCTGCTGTCAAGCTCCGTCTCCTGAAGATAGCACACGTCCTTCCTGCAGCCTTTGGAAGGCCTCCCATAGCTTCTTCTCACAGTAACTCAAAGTCAACTACAAGTTGACTCCCAAGTTCCCCTCCCCATTTTTCATTGCTGTTTGTAGGGATGTTGTATGAGTCTAGTTTTTTGTTGTTGTTGTTGAATATTTTAACTTCTGGGGCACATGTGCAGAACATGCAGGTTTGTTACATAGGTATCCATGTGCCATGTTGGTTGCTGCACCCATCAACCCATCATCTACATCAGGTATTTCTCCTAATGCTATCCTTCCTCCAGCCCCCAACCCCCCACAGGCCCCGGTGTGTGATGTTCCCTCCCTGTGTCCATGTGATCTCATTGTTCAACTCCCACTTATGAGTGAGAACAGGTCATATTTGGTTTTCTGTTCTTGTGTGAGTTTGCTGAGAACGATGGTTTCCAGCTTCATCCATGTCCCTGCAAAGGACATGAAGTCATCCTTTTCTATGGCTGCATAGTATTCCAGTATTCCATGGTGTCTATGTGCCATATTTTCTTTATCCATCTATGGTCAAATAGTATGTGATATGGATAAGGATGGATAAAGAAGGTATAAGTCTGTTTTCATGCTGTGCATAAAGACATACCTGAGAACGGGCAATTTAGAAAAGGAAGGTTTCACTGGACTTACAGTTCCACGTGGCTGGGGAAGCCTCACAATCATGGTGGAAGGCAAAAGGTGAAAGGCACGCCTCACACTGCGACAGACAAGAGAAGGGAGCATGCGCAGGAAAATTCCTCTTTGTAATAACCATCAGATCTCATAAAACTCACTATCACGAGAACAGCACGGCAAACACATGTCCCCATGATTCTGTTACCTCTGCCTGAGTCCCTCCCACAACACGTGGGAGTACCAGATGAGATCTGGGGCTGGGCGCGCTGGCTCACGCCTATAATCCCAGTACTTGGGGAGGCCAAGGCACGTGGATCACCTGAGGTCAGGAGTTCGAGAGCAGCCTGGCCAATTTGGCAAAACCCCATCTCTACTAAAAACACAAAAATTAGCCGGGCATGGGGGTGGGCACCTGTCATCCCAGCTACTCAGGAGGCTGAGGCAGGAGAATCACTGGAACCCAGGAGGTGGAGGCTGCAGTGAGCCGAGATCACACCACTGCGCTCCAGCCTGGATGCCAGAGCAAGACCCCGTCTCAAAAATAAATAAATAAGATTTGGGTGGGGACACAGGCAAACCGTATCAGATGTAATGACCTGTACATGTTCCCAGGCATAATTAATGCCATTTCATTTTTCAGTTGCCGTAATACAGTGTCCGGCAACATAAGGTACATCGATGTCCGACATGGGACATGTCAAATGGCAGCATCCATCTGCAGTGAGACTGTAGGTTCCCTGTTGGAACCACCCTGCTCGTGGACAATCACTGCTCTGTGCCATTAACGAACCCTTCCCACCTCCACATCTGCTTCACTGCAGAGCTGCTGCCTCCAGAAACCCCACACACCCATGGGTTCTGGGAGCGCCCATGGCTGGAAATTACTGCCCACTCCCCAGCCAAAGCCACAGTCAGGCAGGGAACCCAAGCCAGGCCAGCTGGGTCCCTGCCTTGGAACAGTCCAACGTAACATGAGAAAAAGACAGTGTGTCAGTATTACAGGCAAAGCGGGGCAAAGGAGAACAGAGAAGCAGCTCCAGTAAGAGACTCAAGCTTCTCGGCAGGAAGAGGAGACCCCAGAGATAGGAAGCTGGCATCCTGGAAAGATTGGACTGTGTTCTGGCCTCTGAGAAGAGAGCAATCACTAAGCTTGGTGCCGACTAGACAGAAGCAAAGGTTCTTCTGGCTTAAGTGGATCAAGCTGGGGTCAGTCGCTTACAGCCAGGGTTTTCATGCATTTGTTCATTCTCTCCGGATGGGGTCAGTCCCTTGAAGCCAGAGTTCTGAGGCATGTGTTCCTATTGTCCGGATGTGTGGAGTTGTATTTACCTCTTTCAAAAGAAAGCAGACAGAAAGGCTCAAAAGAGTGGGGGCAGGGGGGAAGACCTCCCAGAGATAACAAAGAGGTCCAGGCAGCAACAGTACAGGAAGAAGCAAAAATGAAACTGGAAAGTCAGAATAAAAAACTGCCCAACGTCTATTATATTATTATTTTCTCGCTTTGCAAAGAAAGGAGGTCCAAAGCCCTTATGGGTCTCTTATTTTTATCTTTTTATTTTTTTGTGTGTTGAGACAGCCTGTTGCCCAGGCTGGGGTGCAGTGGCTTTTTTTGTTTGTTTTTGTTGAGACAGCCTGTTGCCCAGGCTGGAGTGCAGTGGCACGATCTCAGCTCATGGCAACCTCCACCTCCCAGGTTCAAGGTATTCTCCTTCCTCCGCCTCCCACGTAACTGGGATTTCAGGCACCCATGACCACGCCCAGCCAGTTTTTGTATTTTTAGTAGAGACGATGTTTCACCACGTTGGACAGGCTGGTCTCAAATTTCTGACCTAAGGTGATCCGCCTGCCTCAGGTGATCCGCCTGCCTCAGCCTCCCAAAGTGCGGGGATTACAAGCATGAGCCACCACGCCCGGCTGTGGGTCTGTTTTTGCACAGCTGGGAGAGGGAAGAAGCAAAACTTATATTCCTCTGCCACTGTTTCCTGCAGAAATGGGTGAATACGGTAAATAGTACGGAGGTTCCTCAAAAAAATTAAAAATAGAACTACTCGATGATCCAGCAAGCATGCTTCTAGGTATTTATCCAAAAGATCAATCGGTCTGTGAGAGACATCTGCACCCCCATGTTCACGGCAGCACTATTCACAATCCCCAAGATACCGAATCAACACCAGCGTTCCTCATTAGATGAACGGATAAAGACAACGCAGTACAGCCAGGTGCGGTGGCTCACGCCTGGCGGCGGAGCGAGACTCCGTCTCAAGCAAAGAAAAAAAGAAAATGCGGTACATACACACAATGGCATACTATGTAGCCTTAAACAGAAGGGAATTGGGCTGGGCGAGGTGCCTGGAATCCCAGCACTTTGGGAGGCCGAGGCAGGTGGATCATTTGCAGTCAGGAGTTTGAGACCAGCCTGGTCAACATGGTGAATCCCCGTCTCTACTAAGAAGTACAAAAATTAGCCGGGCGTGGTGGTGGGCGCTTATAATCTCAGCAACTCGGGAGGCTGAGGCAGGAGAATCACTTGAACTTGGGAGGCGGAGGTTGCAGTGAGCTGAGATCACATCACTGCACTCCGGCCTGGGTGACAGAGCGAGACTCCGTCTCAAACAAAAAAAGAAAATGTGGTACCTACACACAATGGGATACCACGCAGCCTTAAAAACAGAGGAATTCTGTCATTTGCCACAACGTGGACGAACCTGGGGGATGTTACGTGAAATAGAGCAGACACAGAGAGACAAATACTGCACGATGTCACTGACCTGTAGAATCTAAAATAGTCCAATTCATAGAAGCAGCCAGTAGAAGGATGGTTTTCAGAAGATAAGGAGAGAGGGACGTAGGGAGATGTTGTTCCACAAGTACAAGGTTTCGGTATATAACATGAATCAGTTTTGCAGTCTGCTGCACAAGTGTACACACCACAGCAGTTGTGCCCAGAGTTAACAAGCCCGTATTATACACGTAACACTTTGTCAAGGGGGTGGCTCTCATGATAAGTGTTTGACTGTAATAAAATAAACATTTCAGCATGTATGTTTATTGCAGTACTATTTATAACAGCAAAGACTTGGAACCAACCCGAATGTCCACCAATGATAGACTGGATAAAGAAAATGTGGCACATATACACCATGGAATACTATGCAGCCATAAAAAAGGATGAGTTCACGTCCTTTGTAGGGACATGGATGCAGCTGAACACCGTCATTCTCAGCAAACTATCACAAGAACAGAAAACCAAACACCACATGTTCTCACTCATAAGTGGGAGTTGAAGAATGAGAACACATGGACACAGGGAGGGGAACATCACACACCGGGGCCTGTCGGAGGCTGGGTTCTGGGGAGGGAGGGCATTAGGACAAATACCTAATGCATGCAGGGCTTAAAACCTAGAGCTGATGGGTTGATGGGTGCAGCAAACCACCATGGCACATGCATACCTATGTAATGAACCTGCACGTTCTGCACATGTATCCCAGAACTTAGAGTTAAATTAAAAAACAAAAAAAAAGAAAAGAAACCAAAGACAGTTTTGTAAATGTTCAGCTACATCGTGATCGTGTCATTCAAAACGAGACTGGCTAACTTTCCCTATCTGTGTTGATGAGTCCATCAGAAAGACTGTAATATGAGGACTAAGTCTTTAAATCAAAACACCTGCTTGTCAATATGCCTTAATACCATGAGCTCTGGCACTTGTCAGCCTCAGAGAGGCCATGACTCAGTTAAGGATGGGACACTTCCTTGCTGACACAGATACTTGGAGATTGAGAAAGCAACACAGACCACCCAATAGGAGAAAGAAGACATGGTACAGTGAAAGGCCAGTGTGCTGGACGTGGGGAGGGCCGTGCTACGCACTCTGGGGTCTGGATTAACCACTGGGACCAGCCCTGACTTCCTACGTGGCTGAAGAGGAGGCTGATGATGCTTTGGGAGTTGGCTTTCTGGCTCTCAGTGCTGGAACCCTAGACCACTTGGGTGAGACCACCAGACTGAGAGCCCTCCCTGCCCTGGATAAAGGGGAGATGGGAAGCAGGGAAGTAGCAGGCTGATAGGACAGCTTCCTGTCCAAGATGAATGACACCAATCCATGCTAGCCTCCTTCCTCCTCCACTTCTTGGTTGTTTCAGCTCTCTGGAGGGTCATGAGGAAGATTTGTTTTTTTTCTGTTTTGTTTTTTTTTTCTTTTTCTTTTTCAGACAGAGTCTTACTCTGTTGCCCAGGCTGGAGTGCAGTGGCAAAATCTCGGCTCACTGCAATCTCCACCTCCTCAGTTCAAGCAATTGCCCGGCCACAGCCTCCTGAGTGAGAGGTGCCCAACATCACGCCTGGCTAATTTTTATATTTTTAGTAGACAGTGTTCCACCACAATGGCCAGGCTGGTCTCAAACTCCTGACCTCAGGTGATCCGCCCACCTCGGCCTCCCAAAGTGCTGGGGTTCCTGGCGTGAGCCACCGTGCCTGGCCTGCAACATTTGTTTTTTCAATAAATAGCTGTGCATTTTTGCCCCCTAAAAGCACCCTTGGACGACCACAATCTCAGGCCTGATGCCACCACTCAAAGGAAACCAGATGTCCTCCCGTATTCTCTATCCACAAAACAGGAAGCTTAGCTGATGACTCTTGGAGGTACACTCAACCCTAAACTATGATATAACCCTTCAGAAAATCAAACGGTACTGTAAGATGTTCAGCACGAAAATGAATGTGGCTTTGTGGGCATTTTGCAAATAAGCAAACTGGATAATATTCTTCACTACAACCTCAGGGAATGACTCATGGAAACATTAGTGATCTGCAAGCAGATTATGGTTAAACTAAAACTCCTACGAGGCTGCCTCCAAAGACCTGAGCTATTGGAGGCACTTCATCAACAGAGGTGTCAAAATGCCTTCCTACTCGCCGGGCTGAGGGCCTGGGAGCTTACGGGTGACTCAGCTTTGCTTAGTATCACCGCTCACCACGCGACGATTCTGTCAAGTTCTTCAGACTTATGGTATGCAGGAGCCACCCACCGTGTTCCAGATCATCTGACACTTCTTTGTACCAACAGGTTTCTGCAGGCATAGCTGCTGGGCTGCCTTGCGGGAACTTACCAGGGTGGAAACTCTCTGGGGTGAGAATACCACGTTTCGGCATCTTCAGGGGATACACAAGCAGAGGTGTGCTGAATTTTACGCTGATAGCTACAAGCACAGGCAAAGGCTCCCACAGCAACTAAAACAGACCCACAAGAGCAGTCACAGTAGATGAAGCGCTATCGGGACCAGCATGAGCATTGGGACCAGCATGGGCACTGACAACAGCAGTTCAGCTGAAGCCACAAAACTTCAATTCCTCTTAAAATCTGCAAGAGCCCATCTGTACCACCAAAGTTGTGGCCAAACCCCAGAGCAAGAGTCCAAAAGCAGGCTGGATGCAGTGGCTCCCGCCTGGAGTCCAAGCACTTTGGGAAGCCGCGGCGGGCAAGATGGCTTGAGCTCGGGAGTTTGAGACCAGCCTGGGCAACATGGCAAAAGCCCATCTCTACAAAAACATCCAAATATTAGCAGGGCATGGTAGCACGTGCCTACGGTTGTGGCTGCTCGAGAGGCTGAGGTAGGAAGATTGCTTGAGCCTGGAGGCAGAAATTGCAGTGAGCCAAGATTGCACTATGACACTTCAGCCTGGGCGACAGAGCCAGACTCTATCTCAAAAAAAGAAAAAGGGTCCAACACCATCTTCCTGAAGCCGTGTGTACATCAGAAGAAGAAACTTTCAGCCCCCTAGAGAATCCAAAGGGCTGTGGGAAACTCAGGTGCTGGCCTCACTTACCCCAAAACGAAGTTGTGCAGGAAAAAAAAATAAAAGAAAAAAAAATGTCCAGGAATTCAAATTATGCTTATTATGCTACTGAGACACAAGGTTCCATTTGTTGCAGAAGCCTATAAAATAATTCCTAGGACAAAGGATCACTAAGAAATCATTGATCTTTTGGGTAATACTTCAATGAGTCAGAAAACAGTCACACCAGTAGTTCAGGGAAGGATTGTGGCTGATATGTAAATTTTTTTTTTTTTTTTGAGATGGAGTTTCGCTCTTGTTGCCCAGGCTGGAGTGCAGCGGCGCCATCTCGGCTCACCGCAACCTCCACCTCCCAGGTTCAAGCAATTCTCCTGCCTCAGCCTCCGGACGAGCTGGGATGACAGGCGCCTGGCAGCACGCCCAGTTAATTGTGTATTTTTAGTAGAGATGGGGTTTCTCCACGTTGGTCAGGCTGGTCTCGAACTACCGACCTCAGGTGATCCGCTCGCCTTGGCCTCCCAAACTGCTGGGATTACAGGCACCTGCCCTATAAATGTTTTTTAAGGGCCAACAAATTATATGTATGCACACACCTCAGTTTGGAAGGAGAATGAGTACTGGTGGCAGACCAGGAGCGGCCAGGAAGAAGGGGGCGTATCCTTTCGTGAGCCCCTTTCCATGACTTTTCTACCTGACTCCAGCAAGACTGTGCTGGGGAGGAGGAGGAGACACAGGGCCTTGCCTGTGTGTGGGTCCTGACTTGGTGGAAGAGAAGAGTGGGCCTCGTCTCCTGGCGGCCATTCCCACCCTGGAATGGCTCCAAGCCAATGGAGCTGGAGCGCTAGTGGTTCCAGCCACTGCAAACACCAGACACAGCACAGAAATGATGAACTGCTGTTGGACGGCCATGTACTCCAGATGTCCCATCACTGGACAGCTGTCCACTGGGGCCAAGTCATCACTGGATGACCGTCCATGTGGGCTGGCCTACGGCAGCATGGAACATGCCACTGCTGGGATGACACCTGGGATTCCCCCACCTTAGAGAGCAGGTGCTCACCGACAGGGTCATGGACAGTGACCACTGCCCACAGGCTCCGCTCCCTGCTCATCCATCTTCTATTTATTTATTTATTTTGAGATGGAATCTCACTCTGTCATCCAGGCTGGAGTGCAGTGGCATGATCTTAGCTCACTGGAACCTCGGTCTCCTGGGTTCAAGTAACTCTCCTGCCTCACCTCAGCCTCCCGAATAGCTGGGACCACAGGTGCCCACCACTATGCCTGGCTAACTTTTGTGTTTTTAGTAGAGATGGGGTTTGCCCATGTTGGCCAGGCTGGTCTCAAACTCCTGACCTTGTGATCCTCCCGCCTCGGCCTCCTAAAGGGCTGGGATGACAGGCGTGAGCCACTGCGCCCGGCCTCTGCCCATCCATCTTAAGCAGCTAAAGAACTGAAAAGATAAAACAAAGACCTCAAAACCACAGACACTTGTGCCCATGTCTGAGGTCCATGCGGCAAAAAAGAACCAACTCACGTCCTCCAGGGGCGAAGAGTGAGCATTAAAATCAGTGCCCATACGGAGGGAAAATATCCATCTCGGGAACCATGAGAAAAACAGGCAAACACAAAAAACAGGGAAGTAACATTCCATAAAAAAGAAATGAAGAGCATCAGTTGAAATGAAGATTTATGTGGGGCGAGGCAGAAGGACCTGAGACCATCTTCAATCCTTCACCGTCTCAATTACAGCAAGAAATAGGTTGGAAGGAAAACACAAATATACAGCCTATAAAAGACACACGCAGAGGAGTAATTCAGGGGGAACATAAAAGAGACTGAAAGGTAAATAGAAACAAAAAGAAAGCCAGAGTCAAAATATTATCAGGCCGGGCGCAATGGCTGAAGCCTGGAATCCCAGCATTTGGGAAACCAAGGAGGATGGACTGCTTGAGCTCAGGAGTTTGAGACCAGCCTGCGCAACACGGTGAGACCCTCTCTCTACAAAACGCACAAAAATTAGCCATGCATCAGGTGCATGCCTGTAGTCCCAGCTACTCATGAGGCTGAGGTGGGACGACGCCTTCAGCCTGGGAGGCTAAGGTTGCACAGTGAGCCAATATGGTGCCACTGCACTCCTGCCTGGGTAGCAAAAGCGAGACTCTGTCTTAAAAAAAAAAAAAAAAAAAAATTGCACCAACTTAATATATTCATATCAGGTAGAAAATAATAAATTCAGAGCAAAAAAATATTAAATGTTTAACAAAAGGGTTAATGGGGTAACACAGTAAGATGAAAAAGGTGGTAGCAACGAGTGGGGGATATTATAACCTCACGCTCTAGAGACCCCCAGATAACAGTAGAAAGAGGGAAGATCAGAATCAAGAATGAGGAGAATCAGCCAGGCACAGTGGCTCACAACTGTAATCCCAGCACTTTGGGAGGCCGAGGCAGGTGGATCATCTGAAGTCGGGAGTTCGAGACCATCCGGGCCAACTTGGTGAAACCCCATCTCTGCTAAAAATACAAAATGTAGCCAGCTGTGGTAGGAGGCGCCTGTAGTCCCAGCTACTTGGGAAGCTGAGGCAGGAGAATCGCTTGAACCCAGGAGGTAGAGTTTGCAGTGAGCCACTGCACTCTACCCCGGGCAACAAGAGCAAGACTCCATCTCAAAAAAAAAAAAAAAACCCAATAATTAGCCAGGTGTGGTGGTATGTACCTGTATTCCCAGCACCTTGGGAGGCCGAGCCAGGCGGATCATCTGGAGTCAAGAGTTCGAGACCAGCCAGGCCAACATAGTGAAATCCCGTCTCTATTAAAACTACAAAATGTAGCTGGGTGTGGTGGCGGATGCCTGGAATTCCAGCTACTGAGGAGGCTGAGGCAGGAGAAGAGCTTGAATCTGGGAGGCGGAGGTTGCAGTGAGCCAAGATTGTGCCACTGCACTCCACCCTGGGCAACAAGAGAGAGACTCCGTCTCAAAAAAAAAAAAAAAATACAATAATTAGCCAGATGTGGTGGTGTACACCTGTAATCCCAGCACTTTGGGAGGCCGAGGCAGGCGGATCATCTGAAATCAGGAGTAAGACCAGCTGAGCCAACATGGTAAAACCCTGTCATGCTAAAAATGCAAAAATTAGCCAGGTGTGGTGACGGGCACCTGTAATCCCAGCTACTCAGGAGGCTGGGGCAGCAGAATTGCTTAAACGCGGGAGGCGGGGGTTGCAGTGAGCGCGGTCGCACTATCGCACTCCAGCCTGGGTGATACAGCAAGACTCTGTCTCAAAAAAAGAAAAGAAAAAAGAATGTGGAGAATCATGTCAGGGGTGCAGAGGGCAGGCTTGTGGAAGCGTCTAGAATGTAGAAGACAAAGATGAGGCTATGAAGTGATTGGAGAAAGGAACATGAAAGAGAAGGAAACCAGCTGAGAGGCAACATCCAACGCTGATATCTCTGAAGACAAGAACTGGGAGAAAGAGACACACAAATATAGTTGATCCTTCACAGGTTTGGACTGTACAGGTCACTTAGATGTGGATTTTCTCCCGCCTCTGCCACCCCTGAGAAAGCCAGGGCAACCTCTGTCCTCTTCCTCCTCTCCCCCTCAGCCTCCTCGATGTGAAGATGACGAGGATGAAGACCTCGAGGATGATCCGTCTCCACTTGATGAACAGTAAATACAGTTTCTCTTCCTTATGATTCTCTTGGTAATGCTGTCTTTTCTCTAGCTTACTATAGTCTAGCCATACAGTATACAACACAAAGAACATACAAAATATGAATGAGTTAATCACCTGTTTATGTTATTGGCGAGGCTTCCTGTAAACAGTACGCTATTAGCAGTTAGGTTTTTGGAGAGCCAAAAGGTACACATGGGCCAGGCCTGATTAGCAGTTAGGTTTTTGGAGAACCAAAAGGTACACATGGGCCAGGCCTGATGGCTCACGCCTGTAATCCCAGCACTTTGGGAGGCTGAGGTAGGTGGATCACCTGAGGTCACAAGTTCAAGACCAGCCTGACCAAGATGGTAAAACCCCGTCTCTACTGAAAATACAAAAATTAGCCAGGCGTGGTGGCATGCGCCTGTAACCCCAGCTACTCAGGAGGCTGAGGCAGGAGAATCACTTGAACCTGGGAGGCGGAGGTTGCAGTGAGCC
>NW_012116010.1:1322223-1329212 GCF_000951035.1 Colobus angolensis palliatus | reverse complement strand
GTTGAGGGCTTAATATGTGGGAGGCATATTACTAAACAATCTGATTACTTTGTTTAACCTTTACAACATTCTTTTGAGGTAGATCTTACTATTCTTCCCATTTCACAGATGAAGAAAATGAGGCTTAGAGAAGTTAACTAAATTGCACAATATTCCTTAGTAAACGGCCAATCTAAATTCATTTTGGAAAGACCGATGTGCTTTGGTTATGCATACCACAATTTCTGAAAAAGTGCATGTAACTGAAGTCTTAAAAACCAAAGCTACTCAGGAGGCTGAGGCAGGAGAATGGCGTGAACCTGGGAGGCAGAGCTTGCAGTGAGCCGATACTGCACCACTACACTCCAGGCTGGGCGACAGAGGGAGACTCTGTCTCAAAAACAAACCAACAAAAAGACATATATGCAGCCGACAAGCATATGAAAAGCATTTAACATCACTGATCATTAGAGACAGGCAAATCCAAACCAGAATGAGATACCATCTCACACCAGTCAGAATGGCTATTACTAAAACATGAAAACACAACAGATGCTGGCAAGGTGGCAGACGAAAAGGAACACCGAGACACTGTTGGTGGGAGTGTAAATTAGTTCAAACATTGAGTAAGACAGTGTGGCAATTCCTCAAAGATCTAAAAACAGAAATATCATTCAACTCAGCAATCCCAGTCCTGGGTATATACCCAAAGGAGTATCAATCATTCTGTCATAAAGACACATGCACATGTATGTTCATCGCAGCACTTCTCACAATAGCAAAGACATGGAATCAACCTAAATGCCCATCAGTGGTAGACTGAATAAAGAAAATATGGTACATAGGCCGGGCGCAGTGGCTCACGCCTGTCATCCCAGCACTTTGGGAGGCTGAGGCGGGTGGATCACGAGGTCAGGAGTTCGAGACCAGTCTGGCCAACATGGTGAAACCCTATGTCTACTAAAAAAACAAAAAAATTAGCTGGCAGTGGGGGTGTTCACCTGTAATCCCAGCTACTTGGGAGGCTGAGGCAGACGAATTGCTTGAACCAGGGAGGTGGAGGTTGCAGTTAGGTGAGATTGCACCACTACACTCCAGCAGCCTGGGTGACAGAGCAAGACACCATATCAAAAAAGAAAGAAAGAAAATATGGTACATAGACACCATGGAATACTATGCAGCCATAAACAAGAATAAGATCATGTCCTTTGCAGGAACACGGATGCAGCTGGAGGCCATTATCCTCAGCAAACTAATGTAGGAACAGCAAAACCAAACACTACATGTTCTCACACATAAGTGAGAGCTAAATGAAGAAAACACCTGGACACAAAGGGAAACAGCATTTCCTGAGGCCTATCAGAGGGTGGGAGGAGGGAGAGGATCAGGAAAAATAACCAATGGGTACTGGGCTTAATACCTGGGTGATGAAATAATCTGTACAACAAACCCCCATGACACAAGTTTACCTATGTAACAAACCTGCATATGTATCCCTGAACTTAAAAAAGGTTTTTAAAAATTAGGAAAGTTTCAACTAGAAGAATCAAAATTTCCAGAAGGTTGGGATGATGAGGTATGAAGCTTCCCTGGGTGCAAAAGAACTCACCATTACCACCCACGGCAAAAAGTAAAAAGTGACATAGAAAAAAAAAAAGATAAAACATATGAGCATTTGTTCAACATCTCATTCAACACTGAACAAGTGTGAAAAACGGACTATGCAAGAGAGTTATAACAGGGCCGGGTGTGGTGGCTCCCTCCTGTAATCCCAGCACTTTGGGAGGCTGAGGTGGGCGGATCACGAGGTCAGGAGTTCAAGACCAGCCTGAACAACATGGTGAACCCGTGTCTCTACTAAAAGTACAAAAATGAGCCGGGCATGGTGGTGTGTGCCTGCAATTCCGCCTACTCGGGAGGCTGAGGCAGGAGAATCACTTGAACCTGGGAGGCAGAGACTGCAGTGAGCTGAGATCGCACCACTGTACGCCAGGCTGGGTGACAGAGCGAGACTTTGTCTCAAACAAAGAAAAAAACACACATCAGCCACCATTTCTTGGGTATGAACATCCACCTCTGGAATGACCGAAGGATCTCTAATCCAGGAAGGTAATGCAGCCAGGTTATCGCCAAGTTTGGGAAGCCCATCCTTGCCTTTGTTACTCACTGCTCTCTTGGTGCAGTGGGTACCCAAACAGCCCGATGTGGGCAGATGCTTAGACAGGGAACACGGCTTCCTCTTCCTGGAATGCCAAGAACTTGGAATTCTGCCCCCTGACTGCCACCGTTAAGATACGTCACGGCTGAAGGACTAAACACCAAAGACATATCCGGAGTGAGAAACGGCACGATGCTTTCAGAGGAAGGATGGAGCTGCAATCTGGGGAAAGAGAAAACGGCTTCTCCCTCTCTGTGTTTAGTGATGATAACAGCAACCGGTTCTGACAGCTCTTCCTGGCTGCTACCATAGGCTGGACAGAACGTTGGCTTTGGTTAGAGAAAATGCAGCATTTCAAGAGGGGACACTTTCCATACATGTTATCATAAAAGTTTGTTTGTTTGTTTGTGAGATGGAGTTTTCACTCTGTCGCCAGGCTGGAGTGCAGTGGCGCGATCTCGGCTCACGGCAACCTCCACCTCCCAGGTTCCAGCGATTCTCCTGCCTCAGCCTCCTGAGTAGCTGGGATGACAAGTGCGCTCCACCACACCCAAGTTTTGTATTTTTAGTAGAAATGGGCTTTCACCATGTTGGTCAGGCTGGTCTCAAACTCCTGACTTAGTGATCCTCCCACCTTGGCCTCCCAAAGGGCTGGGATTACAGGCATGAGCCATCGCACCTGGCCCAATAAAAGTTTTTAAAACGCTCTCAGTAATGCTATAATGATCATCATAACTTATGATAGGTACAAACTACAGAAACCACAACTGCTTACCAAGGTCTTATAAAGACCTAAATCTGAGGTTCACTGAGATTCTCTGAAAGTCCTCAATTTTCTTATTGGTATTAACAGTTGAATTTTTAATGGGGGGGTGGGGTCTGACCAAGTATTCAGAGGAACAAAGAAGGATCCAGAGAGCTGGAGTTCCATCAGTTCACCCTGGTTAATGCATCCTTCTGAGCACACAGCAAGCCCTACCCTGTTTTTGTGGTAAGGTCTCACTCCTACACAGAACGTGGAATGATTCAAACTCTAAAAAGAAGATGTCTGGATAAGTACTTTTGATTGACTGTCTGATTAGAGGTACTTTTAATGGAACAGGCAGAAAATGCAAATATCTAATGAACATGCTGGAGAGGTTCACCATCGGCAAACACTTCATTTTCTCTTCTTCAAAAATTAATGACAGAGTGTGGCTGCATTTCTGTGCATTCAGTGTTTCTCATTCTTCCTTCAATCGGTCCTTTCATTTCCTTCCCAAGGAGATACGTGGATGTACACCATGTGCTTCAGTGAACAATGCCAACGGCGACCCCGTACTAAAAAAAAGATGGCACTCCATGAGCGGGGGTGATGGGCAGTGCCCATGCATAAATCACTGAAAATAAACACGGTGACATTTTCTTGTCACTAAAAGAAATTTCCAAGTTCGTTTTCAAATTCAAAGAAAAAGAAGGCTGGCGTGGATTGGAAAACAGGCTAAGAACTTTTAAGAGTCCTAGAGCGAGTGGGGTGCTGGTGTCACTGTTATTTCACCGATTTTCCTTGTCCACAGTCATTTACAAGACTCCTATTTCAGGGGCTTAGATGGTTTGTCTCACATCCCTGCTGTTTGTAGCAACCACCGCTCTATGGTAGGCTCCCAGGGAAAGACCCATAAGGTCTACCTTGTTTTGGTTGGTTTGTTTTTGAGACACACAGTATCGTTCTGTTGACCAGGCTGGAGTGCAGTGGCATGATCTCGGCTCACGGCAACCTCTGCCTCCCAGGTTCAAGTGATTGTCCTGCCTCAGCCTCCTCAGTAGCTGGGATTACAGGCGCCTGCCACCACACCCAGCTAATTTTTCTATTTTTAGTAGAGACAGGGTTTCACCATGTTGGCCAGGCTGGCCTCGAACTCCTGACCTCATGATCTGCCCACTTCGGCCTCCCAAAGTGCTGGGATGACTGGTGTGAGCCACCGTGCCTGGCCAGGTCTGCCTTGTAAGTGATATGAGCATAGGTGGAGGAGGGAAGTGTTGAACACTGGATAATGGATCAATAACTGCAACCAACCACAGGTGCTCCCATTTCTGGGTGTCCAATTCCAACCCTTGTGATCATGCCGCCATTTTATCACTGTTCTATATCATGCCGTCATCCTATCACCGTTCTATGACACCACGCCACCATCCTATCACCGTTCTATGGCATCACGCCACCATCCTATCACCGTTCTATGACATCACGCCACCATCCTATCACCGTTCTATGACATCACGCCACCATTCTATCACCGTTCTATGATATCATGCCACCATTCTATCACCGTTCTATGATATCATGCCACCATTTTATCACCGTTCTATGACATCACACCACCATTTCATCACCGTTCTATATCATGCTGCCATTCTATGACCGTTCTATGATATCACACCACCATTTTATCACTGTTCTATGATATCACGCCACCATTCTATCACCGTTCTATGATATCATGTCACCATTCCCTCACCTTTCTATGATATCACGGCACCATTTTATCACCGTTCTATGATATCACACCACCATTTTATCAGCGTTCTATGACATCATGCCGTCATTTTATCACCATTCTATGACATCATGCCACCATTTTATCACCGTTCTATGATATCATGCCACCATTTTATCACCGTTCTATATCATGCCACCATTTTATCACCGTTCTATGGAAAATAACACATCGGCATCGAAGGAGATGAGGGAACATGAATGATGGAGCTGTGGGAGAAGAATCCCCACCACAAAACCGGCCCAGGACCCTGGGCGCAGAGATATTTCCACACACAACATACGGGGACTGAGGTGAAATGAGAGGGCTGGGTGGGATGGAGGAGATCCGGGAGGAGACCCCTGATCCACAGCACAGCCATGTTTGGAGGGGAATCGTCATGCTACGTAGGATGTCTAAGTTCTCCTCAAGATGCGAGGCTGGGAGTCCCTTTCCAGAGCCTCAGAGAGCATACTGGTCTTATGTCTGCCATTAAATGGTACCAGGCATGTCCCCACAGAACTGGGCTGGCCTCTGTAGGGATCTGCATCGGTGGTTTTCCATTGCAGGCCTTTTTGCTTCCCCCTCCCCCAGGAACATAGAGAAATGTCTGGAGATATTTTTGGTTGTTATAACTGCAGTGGGAGGTATAGTGTGTACATCCATGTCAAGTGGGTGGAGCCCAGGGATCCTGCTCAACACCCTACAGTCCACAGCATGGCCCCCCCGCAGACAATCATTCAGCTCCAGATGAACATACTGCCAAGGTTGACAAAGCCTGCCTTAGCATGACAGATTAGATGCATATGGGATCCACTTATCTGTGTGCCTATCATCCAACTCACTTCCTATCATCTGTCACCCATCATTTATCTATCAACTATTTGCTGAACATCTATCGACCTATTTACCACCTATCACCTACTTATCTATATACCATCTACCATTTACTTACCACTTACCACCTATCTATCATCTACTTATCTATCTACCATCTATCATTTATCTATATACCATTTATCATGTATCATCTACTTATCTATCTACCATCATTTATCTATTTACCATTTATCATCTATCATCTACTTATCTACCATCTATCATTTCTCTATTTACCACTTATCATTTATCATATACTATTTATCACTTATCTATCTTTGATCATGATATAGCATGTTTATCTACTCTCTATCATCTACCTATCATCTATTTACCATCTATCATTCATCTACCTGTCATCTATCACCTATCACTGATCACAATCTATCACTGACCATTACTATCTATCTAGCTATTATCTGTCATCTATCTCTCTAGCTATTTTCTGTCTAATATCCCTCTATCCATCATCTATCTATATCACAGTGGTTTTTTAACTGAGCAAAATGTTGCCTCCTCAAGGACAACTGGCGTATCTATCTATCTATCTATCTATCTATCTATCTATCTTTGTCATTTCCTCATTTATGAAATTGGGGGTAATAAAAATGCCTGCCTCAAAAATTGACAGATGAGATCTAATTAAACTAAAGAGCTTCTACACAGCAAAAGAAACTATCATCAGAGCAAACGAGCAACCTACAGAACAGGAGAAAATTTTTGCAATCTATCCATCTGACAAAAGTCTAATATCCAGAATCTACAAGGAACTTGAATAAATTCTCCTGCCTCAGCCTCATTAGTAGCTGTGACTACAGGCACCCACCACCACGCCCGGCTAATTTTTGTGTTTTCAGTAGAGGCAGGGTTTCACCATGTTAGCCAGGCTGGTCTGGAACTCCTGACCACAAAGGATCCACGCACCCCGGCCTCCCAAAGTGCTGGGATGACAAGTGTGAGCCACCGCCCCTGGCCATGTCTTGGCCTTTTTCATGTCACTTTGCTTTGACCTTTACTTCTTTCTCCTGTATGCCGAGACTTCATCCTAAGAGCCTGTCCTCACATCACCTCCCAGAATATGCAAACTTACAACCTGTTTACTTCTTAAAATTTTACCTTGGGGCTACCAAGCTCTGAAGATGGAAGTGAGATTTCCTCAAAATGCACAGAAATGAGTGACCCCTCACAGCATTCATAGGTATGCAATCTTCAACCTGAGGTAGCTCAAGGATGCGTATAGCTCCCAGGACATTAGACAACACCAAAGGCAGACTGCCTGGGGTGAACAGCAGGTAGACACTAGAGTTACGTGAACACTTCTGTGAACACGGAAGGCAACCGTGAACACGGGGGCCCGTTGGGGAGTGGCGGGCAAGGGGAGGGAAAGTACTGGGACAAATACCTAATTCATGCGAGGCTGAAAACCTAGATGGCAGGTTGATAGGTACAGCAAACAC
>NW_012116010.1:1317673-1320042 GCF_000951035.1 Colobus angolensis palliatus | reverse complement strand
GTTATGATTTGACACAACTGGACAGTGGGTACACCAATGCTGTTCAAATGATTCCCTGCATCTTTCAAATGTGTGAAATGTTTTATAATAAAACATTTTTAGAAGGCACATTGAAGTTCAAACAATTGCTAAACAATGAAAAAGGTAAATGGTTGTATTCAAATGCTTACGGGTATTTATTCATTAAGAATATTTTGAGGCAGGGCACGGTGGCTCACGCCTATAATCCCAGCACTTTGGGAGGCTGAGGAGGGTGGATCACTCAAGGTCAGGCATTTGAGACCAGCCTGGCCAACATGGTGCAACTCCATCTCTACTAAAAATACAAAAATTAGCTGGGTGTGCTGGTGCACATCTGTAATCCCAGCTACTCGGGAGGCTGAGGCAGGAGAATCGCTTGAATCCAGAAGGCAGAGGTTGCAGCAGTGAGCCAAGATCCTGCCACTGCACTCCAGCCTGGATGACAGAACAAGACTCGGTCTCAAAAAAAAAAAAAAAGTCTCCTATTGACCCATGTTATGAAGTCATTTTTTATGTAACAGCAAACTAATTGGAAAGGGATACCCAAGATACATACATAATTTATAACTAATTTAGTGAAATGTTATGATTTGACACAACTGGACAGTGGGTACACCAATGCTGTTCAAATGATTCCCTGCATCTTTCAAATGTGTGAAATGTTTTATAATAAAACATTTTTAGAAGGCACATTGAAGTTCAAACAATTGCTAAACAATGAAAAAGGTAAATGGTTGTATTCAAATGCTTACGGGTATTTATTCATTAAGAATATTTTGAGGCAGGGCACGGTGGCTCACGCCTATAATCCCAGCACTTTGGGAGGCTGAGGAGGGTGGATCACTCAAGGTCAGGCATTTGAGACCAGCCTGGCCAACATGGTGCAACTCCATCTCTACTAAAAATACAAAAATTAGATGGGTGTGCTGGTGCACATCTGTAATCCCAGCTACTCGGGAGGCTGAGGCAGGAGAATCGCTTGAATCCAGAAGGCAGAGGTTGCAGCAGTGAGCCAAGATCCTGCCACTGCACTCCAGCCTGGATGACAGAACAAGACTCGGTCTCAAAAAAAAAAAAAAAAGTCTCCTATTGACCCATGTTATGAAGTCATTTTTTATGTTGCAGCAGTGAGCCAAGATCCTGCCACTGCACTCCAGCCTGGATGACAGAACAAGACTCTGTCTCAAAAAAAAAAAAAAAGTCTCCTATTGACCCATGTTATGAAGTCATTTTTTATGTAACAGCAAACTAATTGGAAAGGGATACCCAAGATACATACATAATTTATAACTAATTTAGCAAAATGTTATGATTTGATACAACTGGATGGTGGAGACACAAATGCTGTTCAAATTATTCTCTGCATCTTTCAAATGTGTGAAATGTTTTATAATGAAACATTCTTATGAGGCACATTGAAGTTTAAACAATTGCTGAACAATGAAAAAGATAAATGGTTGTCATCAAACACTTATGGGTATTTACTCATTAACAATATTTTGAGGCCGGGCACGGTGGCTCATGCCTGTAATCCCAGCACTTTGGGAGGCCAAGGAGGGCGGATCACTTGAGGTCAGGAGTTCAAGACCAGCCTGGTCAACATGTTGCAACCCCATCTCTACTAAAAATACAAAAATTAGCCGGGCGTGGTGGTGGGTGCCTGTAATCCCAGGAGGCTGAAGCAGGACAATCACTTGAACCTGGGAGGCAGAGGTTGCAGTGAGCCAAGATCGTGCCACTGAACTCCAGCCTGGGCAACAGAACAAGACTCTGTCTCAAAAAAATAAATAACCCGGGAGGTGGAGCTTGCAGTGAGCCGAGATCGCACCACTGCACTCCAGCCTGGGCAAAAGAATGAGACTTCGTCTCAAAAAATAAATAAAAGAATAAAAAAGAATATTTTGAAACGACACGTTGTCTTCTGTGTAAATTAAAAGGCAATGAAAGGCTTCTGATTTTCAGGGCGTCTCATTTCTAACCCTACCAAGGGGGAAAGAGCTTCACTTGTAAATGAATTTAAGAGCTTTGCTTCTGCAGTTGAGACTTCCCCCAGCCAACACTCTGTGTTCAGAGACAGTGACTAAGCTGATGTGTAAATAACACAAGAAATACTGTGTGAAGATGGGTGATACCAACATTGGGACTGGAGACAGCAGGTACTGTGATTCAGGTGAAACTCTCAGCACTAATTGGTGGAGACAGAAAAAGAAAACGAGCAAATGAACTCTGATTTTGAAGAACTTCATTTGAATCAGGCTTATCTTGATGTCTTGTGAGTCAACAAGATGCAGCTGGAGTAGATGTGTGTGGCATATTTGTGAAGGGCTAAGGGACTCTCCTATATATTT